>NC_056739.1:638026518-638266518 GCF_019279795.1 Protopterus annectens | reverse complement strand
CTTGATACACTCGGCATGATAGCAAAATTCAGTTTTGTCAAGCCAAAGCATGACTTGCATGTACTACATGTTGGATTTAATGATTTAAGGCTTACAACACTAAAATATGTGAAAGAATACTTGTTGGATATAATAGAAGCTTTGGAAACAAAGGGAGTACAGTTTTTGGTGAATTAAATCATTCCTTCACCCTCTTTAAATGACTACATGTGTACAAATGCTCACATGTTTAATAACTGGTTAAGGAAATTGTTTGTGGTGTACAATATTCACTTAATTAATTACTGAGAAGAAAATTGTTGAGATCAGAGGCTGTTTTCACTGGATAACCCAAATGAGTATAGATCAAGTTTTATGGCCATTAAAATGTGTGAAGTACCTTTGTAACACTAGAAGCTTGGAAAATAAATTTGAAGAACTGTCAGTATTAATTGCTCTAAGTATCAATACAAAATCACTGCTGTCGCTGTGTCCTGTAATTCTTAATGTTATTTGTTAAGGGACTTATGTATGAATTAAATATGAATGCATATGTGAAAATCTTAGGGGAGACGGTATTGTGCTCTGGGTATATAAATCTATAACATCTTGTTTCATTCAAGTCTTAGCAGGCATATGAAAATTTAATTGTACAAATTCTTAATGATACTTCTACAAATTTTTATAAAGTTCTTACATACTGCTCCTTAAGTATGGACAGCAGTTCCTACTGGCAAAATCTAAAGAATCTGGATTAAAATTCCCACCATAAAATTTACAGTACAATACAGTTTATTCAGTTTAAATGTAAAGCTTTCACATCTACCAATGAGAATCAAGTCAGTCTTACTGAAAACCAATCAGGAACAGAGAGAAAAGTTTTGTTTGTTCACATGGAATGCAAGTAAAAAGGCATATGTAAAAGTTCTGGTAGTCACCAAAACATCAACTAATTATTCTACATAAAATAACTTCCTGCAAAGTAAGGTTAAATGTAACCAAAAACACAAATTAGGCTGGTAAAACACGCAAGGCAGCCCAGAAAGTCCGTAGAAAGTATTTATTAAACAAATCAAATAATCTTAAGCGCTTTTCGTACGCACAATGTACTTCCTCTGAAGAAGTGCGTACATTGTGCGTATGAAAAGCGCTTAAGATTATTTGATTTGTTTAATAAATACTTTCTACGGACTTTCTGGGCTGCCTTGTGTGTTTAAGGTTAAATGTAACCAATGGCAGTATAATCATTTTCTTATGATTGTCATAAAAGGAAAACATCTTGACCCAGTTAGATATTCTGTGTATATAGTCAGTAAAGTCAGAACAAGCTGTAGTTTAACAAAACCTTCATGTTGTATATAGTCATAGTTTGTGTATGGCCTAAAAATAAACAGAAATACATAGTGTTCCACTCGTAAAAGAGGTGCGTTAGTGCACATGCCTTTGTATGTTTTTAAAGTCTATTTATTTATATATCGGAATGTGATAATGTACGTAACGTATGTTTTTAAGGCACACTTGTTCATTATGGGAATATGTGCTTTCATAACAGTGCTGTGTGCATTTTTTATTCAAAAACATTAATACTGGAAAACCATACGCTGTCCCAGCACGAAAGGCATGCATTTGTAATGTTACCCCAACCAAAAAGCCGTGAACTTGTAATATTAGTTTCTTAAACAAAATAAAGAAGTTATGTCCTTACCATAACGTTCCATGTGAAGTGTTCATCTCGCCTTTGTTCTTACACATGGGTTTGGAGCCGATCCTCTGCTCCGAGTCGGTCGCTTAGCAAAGCTCTGCATTGAGAAGAAGCTCGAGACCAACCTATCTCCCACAATTCCCTCTGCCTTTACCTCAGATCTAGTTTGCAAAACAACCTCAGATCCAGCAACAATAATGTAAACATACATACATGCAAGGGGCGTAACTGAAACCAGTAGCACAACAGAGAGAAACCAGCAGCGGGAGATAACCAGACCAGACCTCTAAACCGGACGTTCTTCCTGACCTGAGGGTGGGAGGGTGGGAATGTAAGAACAAAGGCGAGATGAACACTCCACATGGAACGTTATGGTAAGGACATAACTTCTTTATGTGAGAGTGTTCAATCTCGCCATTTGTTCTTACACATGGGTAGCGTCCCTAGCTCCGTGACCCTGAGAGACTCACGGAAGAACGTTCCTGAGCACAGTGGAACCAAAGGTTGCCCTGTCCCTGGAAATCCTATCCACTTTATAATGAGTGATGAACGTATGTGGTTTAGACCAAGTGGCGGCCGCACAAATAGTATCCAAAGGTAGGCGGGCCGCATGAGCCAAAGATGTGGAAACTGATCTAGTAGAATGTCCTTTTGGTTTGGTGGGCAAACTTTGATCAGCAGCAGCATAAACAAAGGTAATACAATCAGATAGCCATTTGGAGAGAGTACGCTTCGTCACTGCCATGCCCTTTTTGTTGTCCGCAAAGGCTATAAAGAGCTGGTCTGCTTTTCTATGATCTTTCGTTCTATCTAGATAGAATCTGAGTTGTCTATGAACATCCAATTTGTGCAACATATATTCCAGCTTATTGGAATGATTTTTGAAAAATGTGGGAAGTTCGATGGATTGATTAATGTTGTTGACTGAACAAACCTTAGGGAGGAAAGAGGGTTTGGTGCGTAAAGATACCCTATCCGGGTGAAAAATTAAATATGGGTGTTTAATGGAAAGAGCTTGAAGCTCCGACACTCGTCTGGCTGAAGTGATAGCTACTAGAAAGAGAGTTTTCCAGGACAAGAACTTTAAGGAACAGGAAGAGGCTAGTTCAAAGGGTGGTAACATTAGCTGGGATAAGAGGAGGTTTAGATTCCACGGAGCTGTAGGAAACCTGACTGGTGGTCTAAGATGAAAGGATCCTTTTAAAAATGCTTTACAAAGCCTATGAGCCATAATAGGTGCTCCATTCTCCCCTACATGAAAGTTAGAAATAGCAGCCAACTGAACCCTCAAGGTGGCAGTAGAAACTCCTTGGTGAAATAGCAAGGATAGGAACTCTAAAACTTTGTTTAGTGGGGCTATTAAGGGATCTAAATGTTGTGCAGTTGCCCAGTATACAAAACGTTTCCACTTACTAGTGTAGATTTTTGTAGTAGAAGCCTTATGAGAGGCTACTAGAATGTTCTGAACCGCCGGAGAGAGAAGATCAGACCTGGCTAAGAAGGGAAGTGGAGCAGCCAAGCTGCTAATCTGAGGGACAGGAGCGACGGGTGGGGAGCTCCTGACGAATGAGTCAGTAGATCTGGCAACGGGTCCAGGATCCAGGGCTCCCATATTTGGTGTGCTTGAAGAAAGGGAAACCAAATTTGACGAGGCCAGAATGGGGCAATGAGAATTACAGTCCTTTCCAGATCCTTGGCTTTCTGGAGAAATCTCAGTATCAGAGGTATAGGGGGAAAAGCGTACAGGAGACCCGGGGGCCAATCGTGAATCAGAGCGTCCCTGGGGACATCCCCTGGAGGGGGTAATAGGGCAAAGTAGCTTCAGCATTTGGCGTTCATTGGAGAAGCAAACAGATCGCAGCAAGGCTGGCCCCACTTGCGGAATATCATGTCCGCTATTGTCTGGTTGAGGGACCACTCGTGAGGTAACAGGATGGCTCTGCTCAACCTGTCCGCTATAACGTTGGATAACCCCGGGATGTGTGTTGCTATCAGAAAGCGACCCGTGGACTCTGCCCATTGCCAAATTCTCATGGCCTCTCTGCATAACTGGTAAGATTTGGTTCCTCCTTGTTTGTTTATGTACCAAACTACGGACATGTTGTCCGTTTGAACTGCAATGGTCCCTAGAGGTAGAAGGGAGGAAAAGTGTTGCAACGCTAGAAACACTGCCCTCATCTCCAGGACATTGATGTGCAGGTTGTACTCTAGATTGGTCCATTTGCCTTGGACTGTCTGTCCCTGAAAGATGCCCCCCCACCCTATCAGGGAAGCGTCCATGGTCACTGTAGCTGTTGGAGTGGGTAACACAAACGGTCGGCCGCCGATGAGATTGCAATTCTGTAACCACCAAGACAGGTGAGTTTTGCATGTGTTTGTAATGTGAATTTCGTGTGTCAGCGGTAACTGTTGGAACGACCATTGTGCGAACAGCAGCCATTGGAGAACTCTCATGTGTAGTCTTCCCAAGGGAATTGCAATGAGGGAAGCTGACATGAGTCCCAAGACCTTCAGAACTAGTTTGGCTGGGGATTTCTTGGACAACAGAAGTAGAGATATGTGTTTTTGTAGGGAAGCTATTCTTTCTGGGGGAAGTCTTAGAAGCAAGGAATGGGTATCCAAATCTGCCCCTATGAATGAAATATGCTGTGATGGCTGTAAGGCAGATTTTTCGAAATTTATCGAAATCCCTAGCTGAACACAAAGGCCGAGTGTGTAGTCCCTGGCCTGTATCAGTCAACGCTCGGTGGTGGCAGTAAGGAGCCAGTCGTCCAGATACGGAAACACCCGGAATCCTAGGCATCTCAAGTGAGACGCTACCACTGCCATGCATTTGGTGAAAACCCTGGGGGCTGAGGTTAGACCAAAGGGCAGGGCCCGAAACTGAAAGTGGCTGGCTCCCAGCCAGAAGCGCAGGTGATCTCTGGACGCTCTGGCCATTTTGATGTGGTAGTATGCGTCCTTGAGATCTATTGAGCACATCCAGTCGTCCTTCTGTAAGAACGGAAGGATCGATTGAAGCGTGACCATCCGGAACTTTTCTTTCTTCACAAAGGTATTGAGATTGCTTAGGTCCAGAATTGGCCTCCAGTCCCCTGTCTTTTATGGAACTAAAAAGAACCTTGAGTAAGTTCCGAATCCTCTTTGGTCCGCCGGGACTGGTTGGATGACTCTTTTTTCTAGCAGCTTTGAAATTTCTATAGCTGCAGGTTCTCGCAGATGAGGCAGTACATCTGGGAATCTTTTCTGTGGTAACGGGGGAAATAGAAATGGAATTTTGTAACCTCTGGTAATAATGCTTTTTACCCATCTGTCTGAGGTAAGATTTTGCCAGGCCTGAGGGTATAAAGCTAAGCGACCCCCGACTGCCTCCAGAGCAGGACAGTCGGGCCTCCATTCAGGAGTGCTGGAAAGGCTTCCCAGGGACAGTATCCCTCTCGCCTTGGTTCTGCGTACCCCCTCTGCCGCCAGGGCGACGTCTTCCAAGTCTGCCCCCCCCTCTGCCTCTGGAGGGGGCATCACCCTGTGTGCTTGGGAAAGAACCCTGGGGTTTACGAAACCACATTTTCCCACTTCGTTGCCCCTTGGGGTACGGTCTGGATGGGGTGGAAAAACAGACTCCGACAGCAGACAAAGTCTTTCCCTCTTGCTCACACCGGGTAAGGGTCTCCTTTACTTTGGGGCCAAAAAGAGTGGCACCATCAAAGGGGGCATTAGTAAAGGAAGACTTGAAGGCTTCCGCAAAGGAGCATAGGCGCATCCAGGATTGTCTACGGAGAGCAATCGCTGAAGCCGCAGCCCTACTCGACCCTTCGGCTGCATACGAGATGAGCCGTTTACAATAGATGTAAGGGTATTGAGCTGTGCTGTAACCTTATCCGCGACAGCAGCATCTGTAGTACCCTGGAGGGTATCTCCCAACTCTTTGATTAGATCCCTCTGTAAACGTGTGAAATGTGTCAAATAGTTCAGTGATCGCATGGAAAAGGTCGCTGAACTGAAAATGCGCTTCCCATATCTGTCCATGGTCCTAGAATCTCTGTTAGGTGGATGGACAGATGAGGAAGATTCGGACATCTCCTTTTTCGTGGCAGCTGCCACCACCATAGCGTCCACTGGAACTCCCTTTGTGAGGTATGCCTTATCCTGAGGGGCCGTAATATATTTATTGGGCTTTCTGGGAACTGGCTCCACTGTGTCAGGTGTCTCCCATGCCCTTCGAGCAATTAAATCCATTAACTCGTTGAAGGGCGGAGTGACCCAAGAGGAAGAAGGGCGAGCACCGAATGCCTTCAGCAAAACTGACTCATCCTCAGAAGGGGGTAGGGCTTGCCAATCACCTCTCTGTTTTAGGATCTCCAGGATGTCAGAGAAGGAGACATCCTCTGAAGGTGATTTTGGGGACCCTTCTGACTCATCTAAGTCAGTGTCCGATGTTAAGGACTCTTGTGGAGAATCCAAGTGCCTCCTCTTACACAATCTTTTCCTCGGGACCTCCTCAGGGGGGGGGGGCATCCGATGAAGCCACCGAGGAAGAGGGGGCTCCCTCTGGGAGCAGCTGAGACACTGGTGCTCGACGCTTTTGAGTAGTCGTAGGTGCAGAAGAGGACAACGGGCCTTTATGGGAGGGAGACGTTGCTTCTGCTGAAGTAGTTGTCTGGGAAGACAATACCTTCCTCATAAGATCGAAGGCCCCCGGACCCCGAGCCGAGGAATCCCCCGGTTCCGAAGAACGCGGAGGAATCTCTGACGTGGAAGCCAAGGGCACCGACCGCGAGGACGGAGTCGAGGTGATCCGTGCCGAGGCGCCGAGAGGGAGAGTTGGCACCGAAACATCGGTTCGACTCTCGGTCCCGGAACCAAGGATAGATCGTCGGCTCAGCGAGTCCGGAAGTGGTTCCGACGGAGTCGAGGTCAACGGTGCCAACCGAGAAAAAGACGGTTCCGGCACCAAGGGCTCCACTATCAGCAGATCAGCGTCTCCCGGCTCCGAGGGCTGAGTAGGTCTCGGAGGAGGACCAGATGGAGACAAGGGAAGGCCTTTGAGTCACGACACCAACTGAGAGGAGACTGCAATAAGTTTGGACAGGGCCGTGTTCTCCATCAGCTTCTGCACCACACGATCTACGTCGGTGTCAGAGAGGGGCCTGGAAGACCGCATCGAAGGAATCGAGGACGGTGCCGACCTCAAAAGAGCAGGAGGTGGCAGTTCCGTCACCGGTTCCAAGACCCGAGGCTCGGTGACAGACACTAGCTCGACACTCGGCCACGAAGTCTGTGGAACCGGTGAACGAACTTTAAAAGAAGAACTTGGAGCTGATGACGTAGGCTCCGAAGTCTTTGACTCCTCCGAAGATTTAGAAGTCTGGTCTGACTTATCTAAAGCCTCCTGGAAAGCAGGCTTCAGAAGACCCCTGTCCATAAGCTTCCTGCGCCTATCTGTCATGACCCTTCCACTAAAGGAATGACATATGGAGCAGTCCTCCTGGAGATGGAGAGGGCCAAGACAGTAGACACAGGAGCTATGGTTGTCTGTGACAGACATCTTCTGTCCGCACTGACATCTTTTAAAGCCTGACTTAACCTTTTCTGACATGCTAAGGAAAAAATGTCACAATAAACAGTGAAATTAACAATCACTACACTTAATCTTAGCCAAAGGCCGAGAAGCAATAATATGAAGTGATTAGTAATAAATTTAGCAGTCGAATCCGAGATTTAGTAAGTGGGGTAGGCCCTAGGAATCCTAACTAAATATAAATGCTTTAAAAACACTAATAATTTGGTCGATCAGAACCAGAGACCATACACACACACACACACTAACAAGTCTAACAAATCTAAGAATTTTATAAGAAAATTCTATTAGAAAAAAAGCTTTATCTTATCTGAAGTTGGCTCAGAGCTCTTCAAACGATGTGATCAGTTGCAGCGGCAAACTAGATCTGAGGTAAAGGCAGAGGGAATTGTGGGAGATAGGTTGGTCTCGAGCTTCTTCTTGATGCAGAGCTTTGCTAAGCGGCCGACTTGGAGCCGAGGATCGGCTCCGAACCCATGTGTAAGAACAAACGGCGAGATTGAACACTCTCACATGTATTTTTCTCTGAACTATTCAAAAACCAGGGTAAATCTAATAGTTTAAATCAGCCAAACATGGTAATTTGGTAGGCACAAACTTCGGCCCTATCAATAACACATTTTTAACATCATTAGTAAGTTCAAAATTAGATAAATTCACAATTTTCAATTGTTCGGGAACATATTCACACACAGTTAATGGAGTTTGTTTTTTCCCCTGTGTTTCTCTATGTTGTGGCAACCACACTCTATTGAACTTTCCATTAACCCTCATTTGGCCTTATAACACAGCCCTTCCTTTCACTGGTTATATCCCACGCTCCTTACACCTATCACTTACATATCCATTATAACCTATCGTACTTTCTTTGTATAATCAGATCCAATCACATTTCCACATCCCCATGTGTCTGTATTTAAACTTTCTGCCTTGCCCCCCCCCCCCATGTTTCTCTATGTTGTGGCAACCACAACCTATTAAACTTTCCATTAACACTCATTTGGCCTTACAATACAGACCTTCCCCATCACTTATATTTTCACTATAACCTATCAGCTTTTCTATTTTTTAATCCAATCCAATCACATTCCCACATGCCTATTGGCTTATTCCAGTAATACTAATTTTTTACTGGATATGAAATTCATTCCTACAACCAATCATTTTGTAGCACAAACTAGCCTATTATACACCACATTTGTAAACATTGCTATACAGCCTTTCCCTTTCCAAACTTATATCGTAGTTATTATGAACATTTTTTACCATAGTATTACAAACCTTGTGCTGAGAAAAACAATTACGTATTTTTTATACGTGTCACTGGTTTAAACTTTTCTGCCTACATTCACAAATCCTTGATATAGGCCTATCTTTCACTGGTAGTTTTGATTATCTCCAGTCTTATGTCTACGGACATATTTATTTATATTTATTTTTTAGATAATTCATTTTATTGGCCACAGAATGGTACTTACAGAACTAATTTTCTTTTGGGAAAAGTGACTTAGTACTCAGGACCTTTTTCTTTCTTTAACTAATACGTTCCACTACAGAAACACATCGGCATGTTTTCCACTTTAGTGGTATGTTTAATAAGAAATGGCCACTAACAACTAAAAGGTCCATTGTTCATTCATTTATTCATTGACCAATCATCCTCTTTTAATACAGATATTTCCAATCGTACGTTTGCCGACATTTACGTTTCTTCAGTTATTCATTTTATTGGCTAAAGAATTTGATACTTTTCTCTATTTTTTTATTGGCTAGAACTTGGTATGGCACACCAGACTATTTTGGGATGGGAAACCTATTATATGAGACAATTTAATTTTTCAGTCAATACAGTTTATTACAGGTACATATCTACATGGTTTCTGCTATTACGGGGCTTGTTATGGAGCACTATTTCTATCCACTGAGAAGTCCGTATTACATTAGATTTAGACATTTTAGTTAATAAACATTTACCCAGTTTTTTGAATTGTTCAAAGAAAAAGATTACTTTTTGTTTAAGAAAGTAATATCACAAGTGCACGGCTTCCTGGATGGGGTAACATTACAAATGCACGCCTTTCGTGCTGGGACAGCATACGGTTTTCCAGTATTAATGTTTTTGAATAAAAAATGCACACAGAACTATTATGACAGCACATATTCCCATAATGAACAAATGTGTCTTAAAAGCATATGTTATGTGCATTATCACATTCCCATATTGAACAAATGGACTTTGAAAACATGCAAAGGCATGTGCACTAACACACCTCTTTTACAAGTGAAACACTATGTATTTCTGTTTATTTTAGACCATACACAAACTATGACTATATACAACACAAAGGTTTTGCTAAACTACAGCTTGTTCTGACTTTATTGAATATATATGCAGAATATCTAAATGGGTCAACATGTTTTCCTTTTATAACAATCATAAGAAAATGATTATACTGCCATTGCTTACATTTAACCTTACTTTCCAGGAAGTTATTTTATATAGTTATTTTATATAGTGCTTTTACTGTAGAATATTTAGTTGACGTTTCGGTGATTAGCAGAACTTTTACATATGCATTTTTACTTATATTTGATGTGAACAAACAAAACTTCATCTCTGAATGGTTTTCTGTAACACTGACGTGATTCTCATTGGTAGATGTTTACGTGTTACATATAAACTGGGTTATACTGCAAATTGTATGATGATAAGTTCAATACTGTGTCTTATATAATTGAAAATTGTAAATAACACAATAAAGGAATGAAAGAGCTAAATACATGTTCAACATATTCTTTGAGCCAAATATGGAAGCCAAATACAGAAGTGTTTTATTGTTATTTGTTTTATATCTTCTTGGTTATTTTACAATTTTTAAGTTCATATATATATATATATATATATATATATATATATATATATATATATATACACACACACACACACACACACACACACACACACACACACACACACACACACACACCCACACACATATCTGGGGTGGGATTAGAACCCACATCCTTCTTGATTTTCCAGTACCAAAGGCATGTATACTACCTGTTGCACCACTGACACTGACATTATTTGATCTAGGACACTCCCCCAGTCTCTTCTCTTTACCGCATTCTCTCTAATAAACCCTTTCTGCACTTGCTTTTAGTCCTTTTTAATTTAATTACATTTTTTTCATACTGTGTGTGGACTAATATTGCTACATACTCAAGTGTGCCAGCTTGCACTGCATGTGAATTGTTTTTATAGCATTTACTGTCTGTTTTTTTCCTTGTCGCTGTAAAAAAAAAAAAAAAAAAAAAATTCTCTTGTTTTCCTGCCTTACTGAACTAGAGTAGTCCAGTTTCAGAGTTGCTGATCCCTGGGCTTTGTTTTTAGTTCCTGTTACTGATCCATTGCCTTATTAGGAAGGAGGGAAGTTTCTTTGCTTACCAGTGGGAGTGGAGGCACTGAGCGCCTTTTGTCCGATTTGGTGAAGTTTCAGCCAGAAACTAGTAGTCCATTGGTCGTTTGGGCCAGTTCCTAGCTCCTTTCAGCCCCTGCTATAAAACACGCTAAACACGCGTTTTCCAGCTTGTACCAACTCAGCACAGATCCTCGTGGTGGCCTGCAGAGTGATCCAAGCAGCAGAGAGCTAAAAGAGTGACTTTCTACCAGATATAAGTATTTTGTGGCTTTCCCACTGTTATTAAGCTAGCGACTGCATTTCGCCTGTTTTACTGCTACTTTAAGTGATTTCTGCATTTTACACTGTTTATTGCACTTTAAGTTACTAATTGTTGCAAATTGTTTCTGTAGGCTACACACTAAAGTGCGCTAGCCGATTTACAGCATTTATAGCATTTACTGTCTGTTTTTTTTCCTTGTCTCTGTAATAAAACAAAAATCTCTTGTTTTCCCGCCTTACTGAACTAGAGTAGTCCAGTTTCAGAGTTGCTGATCCCTGGACTTTGTTTTTAGTTCCTGTCACTGATCCATTGCCTTATTAGGGAGGAGGGAAGTTTCTTTGCTTACCAGTGGGAGTGGGAAGCACTGAGCAGCCTTTCTGTCCGATTTGGTGAAGTTTCAGCCGGAAACTAGTAGTCCATTGGTCATTTTGGGCCAATTCCTAGCTCCTTTCAGCCCCCTGCTATAAAACACGCATTTTTCCAGCTTGTACCAACTCAGCACAGATCCTCGTGGTGGCCTGCAGAGTGATCCAAGCAGCAGAGAGCTAAAAGAGTGACTTTCTACCAGATATAAGTATTTTTGTGGCTTTCCCACTGTTATTAAGCTAGCGACTGCATTTCGCCTGTTTTACTGCTACTTTAAGTGATTTCTGCATTTTACACTTTTTATTGCACTTTAAGTTACTAATTGTTGCAAATTGTTTCTGTAGGCTACACACTAAAGTGCGCTAGCCGATTTACAGCATTTATAGCATTTACTGTCTGTTTTTTTTTTTCCTTGTCTCTGTAATAAAACAAAAAAATCTCTTGTTTTCCGCCTTACTGAACTAGAGTAGTCCAGTTTCAGAGTTGCTGATCCCTGGGCTTTGTTTTTAGTTCCTGTTACTGATCCATTGCCTTATTAGGAGGAGGGAAGTTTCTTTGCTTACCAGTGGGAGTGGGAAGCACTGAGCAGCCTTTCTGTCCGATTTGGTGAAGTTTCAGCCAGAAACTAGTAGTCCATTGGTCGTTTGGGCCAATTCCTAGCTCCTTTCAGCCCCTGCTATAAAACACGCTAAACAGCGTTTTCCAGCTTGTACCAACTCAGCACAGATCCTCGTGGTGGCCTGCAGAGTGATCCAAGCAGCAGAGAGCTAAAAGAGTGACTTTCTACCAGATATAAGTATTTTTTGTGGCTTTCCCACTGTTATTTAAGCTAGCGACTGCATTTCGCCTGTTTTACTGCTACTTTAAGTGATTTCTGCATTCTACACTGTTTATTGCACTTTAAGTTACTAATTGTTGCAAATTGTTTCTGTAGGCTACACACTAAAGTGCGCTAGCCGATTTACAGCAATTACTGTCTGTTTTTTTCCTTGTCTCTGTAATAAAACAAAAAAATCTCTGGTTTTCCCGCCTTACTGAACTAGAGTAGTCCAGTTTCAGAGTTGCTGATCCCTGGGCTTTGTTTTTAGTTCCTGTTACTGATCCATTGCCTTATTAGGAAGGAGGGAAGTTTCTTTGCTTACCAGTGGGAGTGGGAAGCACTGAGCGGCCTTTTTGTCTGATTTGGTGAAGTTTCAGCCAGAAACTAGTAGTCCATTGGTCGTTTTGGGCCAATTCCTAGCTCCCTTCAGCCCCCTGCTATAAAACACGCTAAACGCGATTTAGCGCGGAGTTACCACTGTTGCACACAAGAGCAGCGGCGGTTAAACAAGGTTAAACTATTTGGGCCATCTAAATTCCACTCTTCCAATTTTCCCTTAAAACTACCTTCCTCGAGCTGTACTGCTGATCTAACCAGCATATCCTATAACTGAAAAGTTCATCTCTACTTGATTCCCAAGTAGACTATTCTCTATCTGTAAAGCCTAGCACTTACTCCTACAGTACTTGCACCTTGATAAAGCACTCTTATTATAGATAGTACCCCACCAGCCTAAAACCCACTTCCCGGAGTCCTTTGAAAGTCTCTTTATCTACTACTTCTAGTATGTCGAGGGATCAGTTGCTAGTGTCCTCTCCAGCTCAACTGGTGAACCTGGGAATATTGAGGCAATGTTACAACTGCCTCATGTACACAGACAATCCTCTCCTTCTCCCACAAAACACAAATACATGCGAGAGATGCAACTATACGGCCAAACTGGTGGCTGAGCTCTCTCAACATAGGACTGGCAAGACCAGACAGGAGGAGAAGGTAACCACACACAATACATACCCAGTCACACATGGTACCATCACAACTTCAAATCATACACATACTCACACAAAGACATACTCGGAGGCTCTGATCAAAAATTTACCAAAACAGCAGAGGCCACCAAAGCAGACACCCAAACAACTACCACCTCACGACCCAACACATGCAACACATAGACCACACAGTCAGAGTGTCAAACAGTCACAGCCCTTAAGGCCAAACAAAATGCCAGACACACTTGTCATTGGTGATTCCATAGTCAGACACACTGACGTCCCGCTCACCAGACTGAGTAAAGAGAAGGTCACAGTAAGCTGCCTGTCAGGCGCTAGAATCCGCCACATAACGCAAGCACTCAGGTCTCTCAACAGCAGGTACAAGTACGACTCAGTCATTGTCCACGCTGGTGTCAACGACCTGAGACGCACCTCCTTGGACTACATGAAAGGGACATCGAGGAGCTCTCTGATTATGTAGCCCAGGCAGGTATGACCCTGACCTTGAGCAGTATCCTACCTTCACCTAGAATGATGCCACAATACAGTGATAAGATGATCAGCTTTAATAATTGGCTTAAATTCTGGTGTCATTCAAAGGGGATCCAATGTCTGTCTGCCTGGGATGACATGCTGGACAAGCCACGCTGCTTCAAGGGACGGCTTGCACCTGTCACCCTGGGCTTCTGGATATTGGCAAAGGCTCTTGCCACCCCATAGTGCCTTTTTAGGCAAGGCTCAAATTCTAAACCTACCACCCTAGAACACCAAAAAGGAAAAAACTAAGGGTAATGCTGCTCAATGCCAGAAGTCTCAATCTCAAGATGCACGCACTCGAGGCCCTTCTCAATATGGAGAACATCGATGTCTGTGCTGTGACAGAAACCTGGTTCAAGGCTCCTGAGAGCACCCCAGCACTAACAGGTTTCACCTCATATCATGCGTTCGCCCCAAAATCCGGACAACACCAAGAAAGGAGGGTGTCCATATTCATAAAGGACACCCACACCTCAAGGTTGGTGGCAACGCATGATGCATCGGAGACCATCCAGGTGCAATTAACCATAGGCAAGACTGCTCTGCAATTTGTAGCATGTTACAGGCTACCCTCTCAAACTCAGGAACCTCACATGGCCTTCCTGAAAACATTGGAGGGGATAAATGTATCTCCAAACACCATCATACTAGGTGACTTTAACTACCCTAATATAGACTGGGAACACTACTCAAGCCCGAACACTCTAACCCAAAGATTCCTGGAGTTCATAAACTCAAATGCCATGGAACAACTAGTCACCATCCCCACAAGAGGAGAAAACATACTTGATCTCATCATCACGAACATGGGATCAAAATGTTCAACACCGGAAGTATACCCCTCACTGGTGAGATCAGATCATAAACTAATCTCGCTGGAGGTCCTCATCCCGCCCCACCTGAAACAAAAAGACCACAGTGAAAAACTTCTCAAAAGCCGATTTCACACTTCTAAAAACTAGTGTGGTCTCCTTTAAGGCCCCTGAGCCAGTGGTAAACATTACTCAAACCGCTGAATCACTTACAAATGCCTTCTACCAGCACCTACAGGACTGCATGGATCAGGCAATCCCAAACAAAACTAAGACTCTCTGTACCAAAGGCAAGCGTCCAGTCTGGTGGACCCCAGCCATAAACAAGCTCTACAACAAAAGGAGGAAGCTACTACAAGATAGAGCAAAATCCTTGAAAGGTAAGACACCTTTGATCATTATAAGTAAAAACTAAGAGCTCTCATAAAATCATCCAAGGCAAATTTTGAGAGAAAAATCGCCAAGGACTCTAAAGAGAATCATAAGGCCTTCTTTAGCTATGTTAGAAACCTAGGAGGAAACTCCCAGATATGCTCAGAATTAGTTCAAAATGATGTGAAAATTACTGAACCTACACACATTGCCAACATACTGGCTGACAGGTTCAGTGCAAACTCTCTCCCCCCCCAAAAGGAGAGATATCTATTCCAGGGGATTGTAGCCCCCAAACATCTCCAACGCCCAGGTGAGAACTGCCCTCACTAAGGCAAAAAACACAGCATCCATGGGACGGGATGGTGTCCCCGGCTGTGTGCTTCATGAACTCAATGAGGAATTAAACCCACAGTTAGGACAGCTGTTTAATCTTAGCCTCACCTCAGGATACGTACCCAAGGAGTGGCGCACGGCGACTGTGGTCCCACTTCATAAGGGCGGTGCCTCCACAGACCCTGGAAATTACCGCCCCATTAGCTTGACAAGCCTTATCTGCAAAGCCATGGAGAGGATCATAATGGAACTCATAAATAAAGACATAGGGAACTTGCAGACTTTGGATCCAACTCAGTTTGGCTTTGTCAGGGGCAGATCCTGCCTCTTAAACTTGGTTGACTTTTTCGAGACAGTCACCAAGGCCATTGATGAGGGAAAGGCAGTCCATACAGCCTACCTCGACCTGGCAAAGTCCTCGACACAATACCCCACTCAGGTATCATCGAAAAACTCATCAGCTTGAATGTAAACCCATACATCACAAGATGGGCTGCAAACTGGCTAAGTGACAGAACCCACAGGGTCAGAGTTGCTGGAGCCATGTCAGACTCAAAGCCTGTCACAAGTGGTGTCCCACAGGGCTCAGTCCTGGGTCCACTCTTGTTCGGCATCTACTTTTCTGAAGTACAAGCAAACACAGGAGGGTTATGGCTGACAAAGTTTGCAGATGACTGCAAACTGGGCGCCATAGTCGAAAACACATCTGACACAGATATCCTCCAGAAGGGCCTCACAGAAATGGATAACTGGTGCCAGAGCCATGGCCTGAAGTTAAATGCCAAGAAATGCATAGTCATACCCTTTGGGAAAAACAAGGCTACCCCTAGCTACCATATAGGTGGCAATCCACTGAGCACAGAAAAAGTCATCAGAGATCTGGGGACCCAGGTTGACAGTAGCCTTCGCTTGACACTCATGTTGCTAAAGTAGTTAGGAAAACCTTCTATATCACCCACCTGATCATGAAGGGATTCACATCTAGATCAAGGGAGGTCATCGTCCCCCTGTACTCATCACTTATTAGACCTATGATTGAGTACAATGCCCGTTCGAATGTATCTGACCAGACACCTGCTGCAGCTTGAAAGGCCCCAAAAGTTCCTCACCAAAAGGATAAAGGGTCTCAAAAATATGTCTTATGCTGCCCGACTGAAAGAACTCCAGCTCTATTCAGTCTCATACCGCTTGCTCAGAGGTGACCTGTGCCTGACATATAAGGCCATGTCAAACCCAGATTTGATGAATATGCTTCACCTCAAAAATCTAGATCCCTCAGAACCACAAGGGCGGAGACTTAAACCTTGACACGGTTATAAATAGAACGTGCTGGAGGGACAGATTCATCACCCAGAGACTCCCTATGCTGTGGAACAAAATCCCGGTACATGTGAGGCAGAGCACCTCTCTGGTCTTGTTCAAGAGGAATCTTGACCAATGGATGGGAGATTGCAGATATACCCCAGGGATTACTTCAGCGTCACTGCTTGACAGAGGCACAGCAAAATGATAGGCATAGTTTTTATTCAAACTAAAGGGGTGGCGAAAGCCACATAACTATGGGCTAGGCTTATAAATGCCCTTGGGCAGATAGCCTAGTATGAACCTATGAACCTATGAACCTATGAACCTATGAACCTATTAGCAATCTTAGACCCTGGTGGAATGTACTTGTAATTAACATCTGAAACAGAAGTATTTTTTCTATGTTACACACACACACAAACATAAGTATATATTAATATATATATATATATATATATATATATATATATATATATATATATATATATATAGGTCTACTTCATAGCACTGAAATTTCATAGCGTTGAATTTCATAACATTGAGACCAAAACATCTAAATCCCAAAATGTTGAAAACCTAAAACATTAAAAACATAAGTATATATTAATATATATATATATATATATATATATATATATATATATATATATATGTAGGTCTACTTCATAGCACTGAAATGTCATAACATTGAATTTCATAACATTGAGACCAAAACATCTAAATCCCAAAATGTTGAAAATCTAAAACATTGAAAACTCAGAGCATTGAAAGTGTGCTTCATAACATTGAAAACTATAATGCATATGTAAATAACATCCTCTCTGCCTTTAACAACACTTAACTAACAAACACACTTTCTACTACATTTCTGCAGTGGGGCAAGCCCCCCTGCACCTCCCATGTGAGGGTCTCTGCCCCCCACACCCCCCGCAAATTAAATATACCAACTCCAAGATTGCACTTCAGTGGAAAAAAAGTTACTTTCCTAACCTCAATGTATCACAATCACCATAAGCTGAGGTTAGGAAAGTAACTTTTTCCCACTGTAGTGCGATCTTGGAGTTTGTATATTGGCTCGGAAAGGGTCAATTTTCTGTGTGTTGGCCCAAATTGAGAATCTTTTCCATTTACTACCATATAATTTCCTGGTAGATGGTTTGTGAGAAGACAAGAGAATTTGTCTTGTATCTTCTGAAATTGAATGAAGCCTGGCAATTAGGGGAAGTGGATTAGCCAAGCAGTCAGTTTCAGGGACTGCAGTGAAGGATGGAGGTCCCCTGACGGGCGCATCAGAAGGTCCAGAACTGGGTTCAGGATCCATGGATCTTCCAACAGATGATGGTGGAGAAACGGGAACCAAATCTGTCGAGGCCAGTAGGGGGCTATGAGAATAACAGTCCTTCCCAGCAATTTTGCTTTCTGTAAAAATCTGGGTATCAATGGAAAGGGTGGAAATGCATAAAGGAGACCCGGGCGCCAATCATGTAAAAGTGCATCTCTCGGGGGATGACCAGGAGGTGGTATTAGGGCAAAGTAGCTTTTATATTTTGAATTGATGTGGCTGGCAAAGAGGTCGCAGCAAGGCTGGCCATATTTGCGGAAAATCAACTCCGCAATCTGCTGTTTGAGAGACCACTTGTGAGGGAGCAATATTGCCATGCTTAGCATGTCCGCTATCACGTTGGATTTCTCTGGGATGTGCATTGCTAACAGAAAACGCTGGGACGGCACAGCCCATTCCCAGACCCTGAGGGCTTCTCGACAAAGGGGGTAAGACTTGGTTCCGCCTTGCTTGTTCAAGTACCAGACTACTGACACTACTACCTGCCTACTACTACTACTACTACTGACTACTGTCTGTCTGAATTGCAATAGTTCCTAGAGGGAGAGAGTCCTGAAAGTACTGCAATGCCAGAAGTACTGCTCCCAACTCTAGAACATTGATGTGCAGATGTGATTCTTTATCTGTCCATGTGCCTTGGGCAGTCTTTCCCTGAAAATGCCCCCCCCACCCTATCAGGGAAGTGTCCGTGGTCACAGTGGCTACTGGGGAGGGAGAACAAAGGGTCTTCCGATTGTGACATGAAGAGACGTCAACCACCACCGAAGGTCTTTCTTGCAAGAATCCATGATGAGAATCATGTGGTGCATCGGTAGTTTCTGGTATGACCACTGAGCAAAGAGGAGCCATTGAAGAATTCGCATATGCATCCTGGTATAGCCAGGATTGCTGCTGCCATCAAACCTAGCACCTTCAATACCTCTCCTGCTGTAGCTTTGTTCTTTGACACCAGTGAGCTGATGTGTTGGCAGAGAAGTGAGACTCTTTCGATAGGAAGACGTAGAGTGGTGGTTGAGGTATCTAACTCTGCTCCTATAAAAACGGTATGCTGCGATGGCAATAAGGCAGACTTTTCAAAGTTGACTGTAATGCCTAATTGATGGCAAAGTGTCAGAGTGTATTGTGTTGCCTGAGTCAATTGATGCCTGGTGGTAGCGCTGAGGAGCCAATCGTCTAGGTATGGAAACACCTGGAATCCTAGACGTCTCAGGTGAGCCGTGACCACTGCCATGCATTTGGTGAACACTCTGGGGGCTGTAGTGAGACCAAAGGGCAGGACTCAAAACTGGTAATGATTGGCTCCCAGCCGGAAATGCAGATGATCTCCGGAGTGTCTGTTCATCTTTATGTGATAGTACGTGTTCTTGAGATCTATGGAGCACATCCAATCTCCTTTCCCTAGGAAGGGAAAAATGGACTGAAGCATGACCATTCGGAATTTCTCTTTCTTTACGAACTGGTTGAGTCTGCTGAGGTCCACGATAGGTCTCCAGTTCCCTGTTTTCTTTAGTACCAAAAAGAATCTTGAGTAAGTTCTAAATCCAACTTGCTCTGCTGGGACTGGTTGGATGACTCTTTTTTTCTAGCAATCTGTGGACCTCTATGATTACTTGTTCCCTGAGATTGGGTGGAACATCTGGGATTCTGTTTACAGGAATGGGTGGGGAAGAGAACTGTATGAAATATCCGCTGGAAATTATGCTTTGTACCCATGTATCTGATGTTATGTTTAGCCAGGCTTCTGGGTACAAAGACAAGTGACCCCCGACTGCCTCCAGAGCTGAACAGTCGGGCCCCCTTTCAGGGGCGCTGGTAGGGTTGTCCAGAGAACTGTCCCCTGTCACCCTGTTGCTGCGGACCCCCTCTGCCGCGGGGGCAGCATCTTCCGTTATAAGCCCCTCCTCTGCCTCTAGAGACGGGTTTCTCCATGTGTGTCCCGAAAGGCTCCCTGTGCTTTTCGGAACCACATTTTCCCTCCCCTAGGGCCCTTGGGGTAGGGCCGAGTAGGGGTAGAAAAATGGACTCCAACGGCAGGTAAGGTCTTGCCTTCTTGTTCACATCTGGTTAAAGTTTCCTTTAATTTGGGCCCAAACAGTGATGAGCCATCGAATGGGGTGTTGATAAAGGAAGACTTAAAGGGTTCCGCAAAGGAACAGAGATGCATCCAGGCTTGTCTTCGAAGAGCAATGCCTGAACTAGCGGCTCTACTCGAACCATCAGCTGCATCGTATATGAGATGCATGGACGAGTTTACCACTGAGTTTAGGGTAGCGAGCTGGGCAATGACTTTTTCGGCCACCCCTGCAGCTACTGTACCCTGGAGAGTATCTCCTAGCTCTTTCAGGAGATCTCTTTGTAGTCTCATAAAGTGGGTTAAGTAGTTCAGTGATCGCAGAGAAAAAGTCGCTGAACTAAACATGCGTTTCCCATAGCTATCCATGACCCTAGAATCTCTGTTAGGAGGATGGATAGATGTGGATGTCTCAGACACTTCCTTTTTGGTGGCTGCAGCTACCACCATGGCATCAACAGGCACTCCTTTTGTCAAAAATGGCTTGTCCACTGGGGCAGAAATGAATTTATTGGGTTTACGAGGAACAGGTTCCATGGCCTCCGGTGACTCCCACGCCTTATGAGAGATCAGTTCCATGAGCTCATCGTAAGGCGGAGACACCCAAGAAGTGGAAGGTTGAGACCCAAAAGCCTTCAAGAGCACAGACTCGTCCTCAGTAGGGGTCTTGGACTGTCAATCGCCCCTCTGACTAAGGATCTCTAGTATCTCTGCAAAGGAGATATTCTCAGAGGGGGATTGAGGGGACCCTTCTGACTCATCCAAGTCCATGTCAGATGTCAAAGACTCCTGTGGGGAGTCTAAGTGCCTCCTCTTGCACAGTTTCTTCCTGGGCACCTCCTCAGTGGGGGGATCTGGGGAGGTCTCTGAAGATCAGGGGACACCCTGTGGGGGTACTTGAGGCTCAGGGTCTCTACGCTTAGGGGGACCTGTAGATGAAGAAGCAGACACAGGAGCTTGAGGGGAGAGGGAAGGCTGAACCGATGCTGATGTTATCTTTGGATACAAAACTCTCCTCATAGCATCGAAGACACCATGGCTCCAATGAAAAGGAGTGGACGGACCCGAGAGTACCATCCAATCCTCCCGCACCGAAACGCTGGGCTCCGACCCAGAGGTAGGAGCCGAGCTCATCAGAGCCAAAGCCCTGAGAGGAAGAGTCGGCACCGACAAATCGGTTCGACTATCCTCCCTGGACCCGATGAGAGAGAGTCGGCTCCTAGAGTCCTTGGTCGGTGCCGAGGACATCCGAGTAGATGGAGCCAATAACACCAGTGCGGGTATCGGCTCCAAGGGTTCGACAATCATCGGTTCAATATCCTTCGGCTCCGGGAGTCCAGTACGGCTTGGAGGAGGAGTAGACAAATCCAGTTGCATGGTCTTTGGCACCAACGAGCTGGTCGGGGCCGACAACAATTTGGCAAGTCCTGGTGCCTGTAACAGCTTCTGCACTAGCCGATCCTGTCCAAATCTGAAAGGCTGACTGAGGATTTAGCTGAATGCACCGAAGGTGCTGACTGGAGCAGAGGAGAAGAGGGAACTTCAGAGACCGGCTTCAATACTGAGAGCTGGCTCCGAATCAAAGGTACACTCGGTTCCGAGGTCTGTGGAACCGATGACCCCTCCCTCTGAAGTTTTTGCCTTTTTTGCCATTTTAAGATCTGTAGATTTTGTGGATTTTGAGGATTTGGAGGACGTGCTAGTACACCTCAGAAAAGGAATGCTGTAGTAATCCCCTGTCTATAAGCTTCCTCCTTCTCTCCAAGAGGACTCTTGAAGAAAAGGAATGGCAAATTCTGCAAGTGTCATGGAGGTGTTTAGCCCCCAGACAGTAGACACATTGAATGTGTCCGTCAGTGACGGACATTTTCTGCCCACAATCTGGGCATTTTTTGAATCCCGATTTAGGATGGGATTTTTCCTTGTCATCCGACATTGTTAAGGAAAACCAAACCAGTAAACTGCAAAAGTATGAAAGTAAAGTCCTTACTTAACTTGTAACACCCACAAAACAACTAAGCCCAATCCAGGCACTATCTATAACAAATAAGTATAGATTACAAATATAGGGCTAAAGAGGCCCACAGAGAAAAAACCCTGACTATTAGAAAGATTAATAAATCTAAATAGGGCTAAAGGTCCACACAAACCAACTAAGCCAACAGGGCACTAACGATCTAAAACTATAGATTCTATTATCTAATTATGAAACACTAACACACAACTATCTTATAAAAAACAAAAAAGAAAAGTTTTTTTTATAAAAGTTGCTGTTTTTTTTTTTTTCACAAATGGTCCGAGCTAGCTGGATCACCAAGATCTCTCTTGCCGCGGCAAACTAGATCTGAGGTAATTCCAGCAGTGCACTGTGGGATAAGGGGCTTGGTCTCGAGCTACTGACAAACCTTGAGCTTTGTTATCGGCTGTGTCAGAGCCGAGTATCAGCTCTGAACCCATCAGTGAGAATAAACGGCGAGATTTAACAACTTCACATTTCAACGTTATGAAATTTCAATGTTATGAAGTAGACCCATATATATATATATATATATATATATATATATATACACATATATATATATATATATATATATATACACACACACACACACACACACACACACACACACACACACACACACACATATATATATATATATACATATACATATATATGTTTCCCCTTCATAAAGCTGAATGGCCACAATCACGAAATTCAAATGGTCAAGACCATATGCTCGAAATTGTGGAAGCTCGACTTTGTGAATGGGGAATGGCATACAGCGCAGAACGGGAGATTTCCCTTTCTGCGCTGTAGTGCAATCTTGGATTTGGAATAAATAAGTAGTGGGGGATGCAGCCCCCCACGTGGGGGGTGCAGGGGGGCTTGTCTCCCTGCAGAAACACTTTGTTTTTTTACTTTTTTTTTTTAGCTCCCTTTCACGAAGTTGAGCTTCAGAAAGTCGAGCATATGGCTTCGGCCATATGCATTTCGAATTTCTGAATGGGAACCACATACATAAATATATATATATATATATATATATATATATATATATATATATATACACATGCACTTTTTTTTGCTCTTTTTTACATCATGAAGTGTCCCTGCTGCCCTCAGCCCTACCAGCCATCAATGGCTTCTGACACCTCTCCTGAAATGGCTGTCTTATATTTAGAGTAGCTTGAAACGGAATTGCGTTCCATTGTGCAGCTGGAAAGGCCACAGAAGTACCTCACAAAGAGGATTACTGGCCTCAAACAAATGCCCTACACTGACCGCCTCAAAAAACTCCAGCTTTACTCTGTAACATATCGCCTACTCCAAGGTGATCTCTGCCTAACATATAAAGCTATGTCAAACCCAGAGATGTTGGACATGCTACCCCTAAAGAAATCCCAATCCCTCCGAGCTTCACGCTCTAGGGACTTAAACCTTGTCACCCCGATAAACAGGACATGCTGGAGGGATAAATTCCTGTCCCAGAGACTTCCCATACTTTGGAACAGGCTATCCATCTATGTCAAGCAAAGTTCTTCATTAGCACTCTTCAAGAAAAATCTTGATGAGTGGATGGGAAATAGGAAATACACCCCAGAGATCACTTCTGTGTCTCTGCTCGACAGTGGCAAAGAAAAATAACTTTCTTAGGTTGCGTAAGCCAGGGAACCTTGTTGGCTAGGCTTACGTAGGCCCTTGGGCCGATAACCTAGTACCTACCTATGAACCTATGTTGCCCCAGGAAATAATTCTCAATACCCAAATTTTTGACATGATGGGATCCCAAGCTTCTAGGTAGACAGATAAACACCCACCAACTGCCTTCAAAGTGCAGCAGTTGGGCCAGTTTTCATGAACATTGAAAGGGTGTGTAGAAAAGCCCCTGAAGCCCTAGCTTTTTGCCCCTAGGGTGGTATCCATTAAAGTTATCCCCTCCGCCTTAGGAGTTATCTTCAGCTGAAGTGTCTTGGGCAAACTGTTGTGATTTTGGAAGAACATCTTTTCCTCCTTCTCTCTGATTCTTAGAATAAATCCTCTGTGAGACGGAGAAATGGAATCCAGTGGCAGACAATGCCTTACCCTCTTGCTCACTCCTAGTCAGAGTATCATTCCATTTCAGACCAAATAAATTGGTCCAATTGAAAGCAGTCCCCAAAGTTGCAGAGGCACATCCACACATGGAAGCAAATGGCTATGCTGATGCCTGCTGCACAAGCCATGCCATCTACTGCATTCCAAATTACGTTCATAGGAGGCTACTAGGCCAACAGCCCTAGAGCCTTTACAAGCCTAGAAATATTTATATTGAGTTGCCCAAATTGTTGACTTCCACTGTCCTGCAGGGACATGGATACCACCCCAGGAGTAAATTTGCAGTCACCTATCCATTGATCTAGGTTGCGTTTGAACAGGGACAAGAAGGGAGTCTGTTTCATGTGATTTGGAAGCTTGTTCCAGAGAAGTGGCAGTCTCTGGAAGTTGTATCCATTTCTCCAGCCTGATCTGTTCATGTCAGAGTCTAGGTTAAGATCCCCAGAGACAGTGACCTTCCTGCAGTTTGATTTACGAATGTGTAGCATTTCCATCAGGGCCAGATCACAGACTGCCGTGTAAGCCAGGCACAGGTCACCCTTTAGCAACCTGTAGGAGACCAAATACAGTGATAGGGCTTTCAGTCTTTCCGAGTAAGACTTGTTTTTTGTACCCTGTAATTTCTTGGTGAGAAACCTATGCGGCCTCTCCAATTGTTGCAGGTGTTGGGTGAGAAACATGCAAAAGAGAGTATCTGTACTCAATTATTGGTCTGATGATAGCCGAGTATAAAGGAATTATAACATCCGTAGAGCTAGATGCAATGCCTTTACTTATAAGATGTACCACATACATGGATTTCCTTGCAACTGTGGATATGTGGTGGTCAAAATTCAGATTGATATCAACCTGAAGACCCAGACCATGTATCACTGGGTCTACACTTAAGAGGTTTTGTCTATAATGTAATTAGCAGGGATGTCAGCTTTCCCAAAGGAAATAATTATGCATTGTTTGCATTCAGCTTTAATCTAGGGCTTTGGCACCAATTGTGTCTGTGTTAACCCTGTCTGCAGTATGTAATATCAATGGTAGACTCAGTGATTGCTCCCATTTTGCAATCATCAGTGAACTTGGTCAGCCACAGGCCGTCCAAGTTTGCCTGGACTTCTGAGACATAAATTTTGAACAGGAAGGGGCCCAGCACAGAACCCTGTGGTACACCACTGGTGATCAGTCTTTTGCAAGAGGTGAAGTCACCCACTTTGACAGTTTGTTTCCTATCGGAGAGCCAGTTGGCTACCCATCTGGTAATGTAGGAGTTAATTCCCAACTGGGTGAGTTTCTCTATAATACCAGAGTGGGGGATCATCTCAAATGTCTTGGCTAGATCAACATAGGTGGCATGCACTGTCTTTTTCTCGTCCATGGCCTTGGTGACTTTCTCAAAGAAGTCAACCATGTTTGACAGGCATGATCTACCTTTAATAAGTCCAAACTGGGTTGGATCCAGTGTCTGGAGATTACCTAGGTCCTTGTTAATAAGGACGATAATGATTCTTTTCACATCCTTGCAGATGAGGCTAATCAAGCTTATGGGACTATAATTCTCAGGGTCAGTTGATGGAACACAGGCAGTTCTTAGGCTGTGGTTAAACAGGGATCCAAGAGGTTCTGCGGCTGGTCCTACTGATGCTGTGTTTTTGGCCTTTGAAAGTGTTGGGATGACCTGCTTTCATTAGATAATAGGCTGAGAAATGGTGGCAGGTATACTTTGGGGGATGACTGGGGGAGATGGGGGTGGTGAAGTTTTCTCCAAATCTGTCAGCTAGCAGGTTGGCTGGTACCTCCAGTTGAGTATGGCTGGCACCATCGACAACCAGTTCAGCTCATAGCTGGGTATTCCCTTTTAGATTTTAGATGCAGTTAAATAATGCCTTATGGTTATTTTTAGCTAGGGAGGCAATTTTTGCTTCATAATTAGCTGTGGCGGACATAGCAAGATCTCTAATGGGTTTGTTTAAGTTAGAGAGGGATTTTATCTTCTGTTGAGCCAGTTCCCTCTTGTTCTTGGACATTAATTTCTTTCTCTTGTTGTATGGACTGTTTATACTAGGGATACACCAGGGTGGTTTGTTTTTTCTGCAAGACTTGGTTTTAATCTGGTCAGGTACAGGTGATTCTATACAACTGTTTAAGTGGTTATACAGGGCATTGGTGTATGCCTCTGCATAGCAGTCCATGTTATCTGCATTTGAGAGGGTTTTGAAACTTCTTTTACCATCACTTAGTAGGAGATAATTTGTTTTAGAAAAATTCTTAAGCATTTTTGAGCTTGATGGGGTATCTGGTCTTTCTTACCAGGTAGGACATCACATGGGGGAGGGTGTGAAATGCTTTCCCATGTGAGTACTATGTCTAGGACATTTGAGCCTCTTGTGGGTATGCTGAATAGCTGTTCCAGAGCATTTGCTTTGACAGAGTCCAAGAACCTCTGATCCAGCATGCTTGTGGTCGTATATGTTTCCCAGTCGATGGTAGGATAATTAAAATCAGTAATGAATAAGGTGTTGGGCTTTATGGCAAGTGACTCCTGTAAGTCCAGGTATGTGGCATGCTTTTGTTGTTTCATGGTGGGGGACCTATAGCTACCTATGATGTGGTAGGGGGCTTTGCCTATAGTTAATGGGACATGATAGCTCAAGATATTCCCACTATTTGACCAGCTCCAAGGTGTACTTATCTTTAATGAAGATGGATACACCTCTTCCTTTGGTTCTTTCATGCTCAGTTTGTGGTCTGAAAATATGGATGGCATTGTAGCCCTGCATGGTAGGGTGCTTTGTGCAGATTTGAACCATGTCTCAGTGACTGCACATATGTCAGCATCTTCCAAAGTGAGGAGTGCTTCAGGGAGTGCAGTTTCTTGTTTAGACTCCAAGCATTAAGCAGCAGTACCTTGAGTTTATCTAGAGGGAATTTTGTTACAATGTGAGGTTGGTTATTTTGATACTGCCTAAAAAAGGCACAGTAGGGTGGCTAATGCCTTAGCCAGTATCTGAAAGTTTACAGGAGACAGGTGCAGACCATCTCTGGCAAAGCAGTATGAACTGTTGACCATGTCTTCCCAGGCTGACAAATATTGGATCCCCTCCGACTGATACCAGAAGCAAGCCATTTTTTAAAGTCAATCATTTTTCATTTGTATTGTAGCATCATCCATGGAGAAGGCAGAATGTTGCTTCAGGCTAGGCTTATACCTACCTGTGCACAGTCTGAGAGCTCAGTAATGTCTCTCTTCATACAGTCCAGTGAGGTTAAAGTCATTCACCCACCCCCACATGGACTATGATGGAGTCATACTGGTACATGTGGTTGAGTGACTTGATGGATCCTGGCACCTGACAGGCAGCTAACGTAGCCTGCTCCTCATCCAGTCTGGTGAAGGAAACATCTGTGCGTCTTGCAATGGAATCACCTATTACCAATACATTAAGTTTTGTTGTGTTATGCCTTATAGGCTTACTTGTTGAGACAATGATGTGTGTGTTATTATGTGTTGTGGTTGTTTTTTGCATTGTTGTATGTGTAATTAGTTTCCGTTTCGGAGGTCTTTGAACTTTTTGTAAGTTACTAGTGAGTACCTCCACATATGTGGGTTTATGTGTCATGTCCTTATTTAGTGTGGGAAATGTCTGTGTGCTGACAACCTATTCGGCATTCAATTTGTCCTTATGTGAGAATCTTGCCTCTAATTTCATAGTGTAACTACATCTCTCACATAAAATATTTGTTTGTTTCAGGAGTAAGTGGTTGTCAATATGCATGAGACAATTGGTACATTGCCTCAGGATACTCATGTCTATGGGGCTGGCCAGAGAGATGATGGGAAACTGCCCAACCATGATAGCAAGGACTTACTATATGTTTTATTAGGGAAGGGAATGGGTTAATTTGACAGGACTGCGCTGATAGCACCAAGACGACAAGAGGGACCTATACTTTGTGTAGGCTAAGGTTGACCAATAAGGCAATACTGCTCAGTACGGAACTGAGTTGCTCCTGAAACAGCAGAAAACTTTGGAAGGGTTTCACTGAAAACTCTTTAGGGAAAAACTGAGCTTTTAGGCTTCTTCATCTATACAAGAGCACTGTTAACCACCACTGTGCTAAAAGCAGCACCATGCAAATGCAATACTTAAATATGAGCAAAGATAAATAAGTTTTAGGCTAACTACTAAACAGGAAAGGACACAATAAGCCTTCCACCAGCAATCCCCAACTCAGGCAGGTTAGTTCAGCACACTTCTGCTGCAAGGGTACAGAAAAAACACATTCTTAATGTAGACTAGCTCTTTTGGAGCCCAAGTATAACAAGACCACACAGACTACTTACAACAGCCATACAGATGCATGGATATGTTCGAGATGGACAGCATGGTGGCCACCTAAGTCTCCAAAGTCTTATGGAACTCCACTGTGGGATGAGCTACCATTGACCTAGAAAAGTACAGTTGTGTACACTTACCATAAATGTAGATGTTCGAGTGTATTCACTGTTGCAGTCATCACACTTGGGTTATCCTGCCAGGGTTAGCCTTCAGTCGGCCCGAATACCAGAGACTTAGTATTTCTGCATCAGTTGCTGTTGCTCCAAGACTGATGTCAGGTCGTCAGTGGTATAAAATCAGGCAGCCGATGCCATTACTTCAGGTCTTCTTGCTCCAACTGTCAGGAGCCCCCAAATAGGGAGCTATGTTATGGTGGAAGAACACCACCAGTAGAAAGTAAATACCAAAAATTCCCTGTAAGAAGACAGGAAGAGAGAGAGAGAGAGATACAAGGGGGGGGGGGGTGGAGGGTGGGAAACCAGAACTGCAACAGTGAATACACTCGAACATCTACATTTATGGTAAGTGTACACAAGTGTACTATGTTCTTTGTGTTTCACTGTTGCAGTCATCACACTTGAGTTGATTCCCAAAGCTGAAGAAAAGGGTGGAGGCAGTCAAGAAGACTGGGGGCTGGCTAGGATGCTCTGCAAGACTGTGGTGGCAAAGCCTGCCCTACATTTAGAGAAAGATAGGCAGGTGGTAATGCTTGGTGAAGGTATAAACAGAAGTCCATGTTGCAGCCTCCAGGATGTCCACAGTGGGGATCCCTCTGAGGAAAAGCAGCAGAGGTGGAGGTTGCCTTGGTGGAATGTGTCCTGACCCCCTTTGGGGGGCGGTTTCCCGTGCTGTTTGTAGTAGAAATGGATGCAATGTGCTATCCATTTGGAGATTGTTTGTTTGGATATGGCCTTGCCCTTTGCCCCTGCTGTGAAGCTGATTAGCAATTGGTCAGTTTTTCTAAAAGATTTAGTCCTATCCAGATAGAATCTAAGCAGTCTGTTCCCATCTAGAGAGCACAGATTCCTTTCCCCCTTGTTTTGCAGGTTAGGGAAAAAGGTGGGCAAATGAATGGGTTGGTTGAGAGCCACACTGGACATCATTTAGGCATGAAGAATGGGTTAGTCCTGAAGGAGACCCTGTCAGCATGGAAAATGATGAAGGGCTCTACAGCCATAAGTGCTTGTAGCTCTGAAATTCTTCTAGCTGAAGTGATGGCCAGAAGCAAGGCTGTTTTCCAACAGAGGAATTTTAACTCTGCTGAAGATGCAGGTTCAAAGGGGGCGTAGGGTGAGCTTTTCCAAACACAAAGTTAAGGTCCCAAGCTGGGGTAGGAGCTCTTCTGGCTGGCCTTAAGTTGTTAGCCCCTCTTAGGAACTGTTTGATGAGAGGGTGTGAGAAGAGAGGTGGCTCTGTGCTGTAATGAGCAGAGATGGCAGAGGCATGAATTTTAATAGAAGAGAAGGATAGACCCTGTGTAGTAGGTATGCTAGGTAATCCAGCATGAGAGGGAGGGAGGGCTGTCCTGTTTGACCTCCCTTAGCCCGGATCCAGGTGCAAACATTTTCCACTTGTTAGCATGGGATTTTCTAGTGCTGGGGCATCTGGCCTCACATATAACATCTAGGACTTGTTTGCTTAGGCTGGCAGCTAGAGGAGAGGCCAGGGAATAAGCCAGGTTGCCAGGATGATGGTCTGCAATTGGGGATGCATGAATTCTTCATTCTTCTGGGTCAGTACTGGGATCTGAGGTAGGTGCCATGGTGACAGGCTGTGCAGCAGTGGGTACCAGTGCTGGCATGGTTAGTCTGAGGCAATCAGGATTGCCCTTGGTTTTTCTTCCCTTATTTTGAGTAGTACCCTTGAAATGAGTGGTAAAGGGGGAAATACACAGACTGAGAGGTTTACCCATTGGAAGGATAGAGCATCCACTTTCCAGGCCTTGCTGTGAGGTTCCCTGATGCAGAATTTGCTGAGCTGATGATTGGAGTGGGAGGCAAAGAGGTCTACCTTCGGGATGCCCCATTTCTGGGTTACAGGGGTGAAGGTTCTGTGGTCTAGCTGCCACTCGTGTGGGTCTAGCCGGTTTCTGCTTAAGTTATCTGCCAGAGAGTTTAGGGAGCCTGGCAGGAATTGTGCTAGCAGGTGTATTTTCATGGCTGAGGCAGTGTGCCAAGGGGTCATGGGGAGCCTGCAGAGAGGATAAAAGTGAGTCCCTCCCTGCTTGTCGATCTACCACATCACTGTGGTGTTGTCTGTTTTGATCAGTAGAGGCCCCAGGGAGAGTAGGGGTCTGAAAGCTGTCAGAGCATGCTGGACAGCTAGGATCTCTTTTTGGTTGATGTGCAGATGTATTTGATTTAGGCTCCAATGGCTCTGAATGCACCTGCCGTCCAGGTGTGCACCCCAGGCACAGTCTGATGCATCTGTGGTGAGGGTCTGGGTGGCGTGAGGTTGTGACAAGGGAAGTCCCTTGTTGTGGTTGTGCTGGAGCCCACCAAAGAAAATCTTTCCTTAGACAGGGTATCATTGGTATTATAGTTTCCAGGTCTTGACAGTGGTGACATCAAAGGCATTTTAGGTACCACTGTAGTTTCCTCATATGCATTCTGGCATATGGAATGAGTAGAATGCAGGAGGCCATGAACCCTAGAGCTTTCAGGATTTTCCTTGGATAACTGGGTTCTGGTGGCTAGTTGAGAGAAGTAGCCTGTCAGGTAGGCTTGTTTTTCTGGATTAAGGAATGCCATCTTGGATGCCGTGTCCAGGCTTGTTCCCAGGAATACAATTTTTTGTGCGGGGACTAGTTTTGATTTCTTTTCATTGATAGTATACCCCCAGGGAGGTCAGTAGGACCTTTACAAAGGTCAGGTGCTGTAACAGCTTTTCCTGACTGTCTTCCTGAATCAGGCAAGTACTACTATTATTATAATTGATAAATCCCTCATACGACTCTAGGTTCCCTTCCCATAAAATATATATGTCATCAAGGAACCTAGAATAGTGTACAAGCGATTTCCGATAAATCGCATTCAGTACATGATGTTGCTCCCAGTCAGGCATGACCAGGTTGGGCGTATATGGGGGGCAAAGCGCTCTAGCCACCCCCTGGTCTGCCTGAATATTCCTTCATGGAAAATAAAGTTATTGTCTAGAATAATACTCATAAGCTCAGCCAATAGTGAAATTCTGTCCCAAGACATAGTTGTATGTTTTCTCAGACTGTTGGAAAAAGCTTCAATGCCTTCATCCATAGGGATAGAACTGAATAGATCAACCACATCTATAGTACTGAATAAAATATCATGATGGTACTTATGTGTAGGGTAATGTGAAAGAAATTCCCAAGAATCCTTAACCAGATGTTTCACTTCCTTATAAATAGGCTTCAATAGCGTGTCAATTACCACACCTATTGGGAACGTTTTGGACCTACTTCCTGAAATAATGGGACGAAAAGGTGGATTATCCTTATTATTTTTGGCGCGTTTTGTTATTTAAAAATGAGGAGGTAACAGCTGTTTTAACCGTTCTGATGAAGCTAGCTGCGTCTAGTGAAAGCGCTTAACGTTTGAAACTGCTGTATTTTTATTAAATACTTTCGTGGATACAACTATTTCCGGTGGATTTATTTTGCTACAACATTGACCTGTGGTACGATTTCTGGTGTGGAGTATACGGAGACCTGTAAGAAGACAGGAAGAGAGAGAGAGAGAGATACAAGGGGGGGGGGTGGAGGGTGGGAAACCAGAACTGCAACAGTGAATACACTCGAACATCTACATTTATGGTAAGTGTACACAAGTGTACTATGTTCTTTGTGTTTCACTGTTGCAGTCATCACACTTGAGTTGATTCCCAAAGCTGAAGAAAAGGGTGGAGGCAGTCAAGAAGACTGGGGGCTGGCTAGGATGCTCTGCAAGACTGTGGTGGCAAAGCCTGCCCTACATTTAGAGAAAGATAGGCAGGTGGTAATGCTTGGTGAAGGTATAAACAGAAGTCCATGTTGCAGCCTCCAGGATGTCCACAGTGGGGATCCCTCTGAGGAAAAGCAGCAGAGGTGGAGGTTGCCTTGGTGGAATGTGTCCTGACCCCCTTTGGGGGGCGGTTTCCAGTGCTGTTTGTAGTAGAAATGGATGCAATGTGCTATCCATTTGGAGATTGTTTGTTTGGATATGGCCTTGCCCTTTGCCCCTGCTGTGAAGCTGATTAGCAATTGGTCAGTTTTTCTAAAAGATTTAGTCCTATCCAGATAGAATCTAAGCAGTCTGTTCCCATCTAGAGAGCACAGATTCCTTTCCCCTTGTTTTGCAGGTTAGGGAAAAAGGTGGGCAAATGAATGGGTTGGTTGAGAGCCACACTGGACATCATTTAGGCATGAAGAATGGGTTAGTCCTGAAGGAGACCCTGTCAGCATGGAAAATGATGAAGGGCTCTACAGCCATAAGTGCTTGTAGCTCTGAAATTCTTCTAGCTGAAGTGATGGCCAGAAGCAAGGCTGTTTTCCAACAGAGGAATTTTAACTCTGCTGAAGATGCAGGTTCAAAGGGGGCGTAGGGTGAGCTTTTCCAAACACAAAGTTAAGGTCCCAAGCTGGGGTAGGAGCTCTTCTGGCTGGCCTTAAGTTGTTAGCCCCTCTTAGGAACTGTTTGATGAGAGGGTGTGAGAAGAGAGGTGGCTCTGTGCTGTAATGAGCAGAGATGGCAGAGGCATGAATTTTAATAGAAGAGAAGGATAGACCCCTGTGTAGTAGGTATGCTAGGTAATCCAGGATGAGAGGTAGGAAGGGCTGTGCTGTTTCAGCTCCCTTAGCCTGGATCCAGGTGCAAAACCTTTTCCACTTGTTAGCATGGGATTTTCTAGTGCTGGGGCATCTGGCCTCACATATAACATCTAGGACTTGTTTGCTTAGGCTGGCAGCTAGAGGAGAGGCCAGGGAATAAGCCAGGTTGCCAGGATGATGGTCTGCAATTGGGGATGCATGAATTCTTCATTCTTCTGGGTCAGTACTGGGATCTGAGGTAGGTGCCATGGTGACAGGCTGTGCAGCAGTGGGTACCAGTGCTGGCATGGCCAGTCTGAGGCAATCAGGATTGCCCTTGGTTTTTCTTCCCTTATTTTGAGTAGTACCCTTGAAATGAGTGGTAAAGGGGGAAATACACAGACTGAGAGGTTTACCCATTGGAAGGATAGAGCATCCACTTTCCAGGCCTTGCTGTGAGGTTCCCTGATGCAGAATTTGCTGAGCTGATGATTGGAGTGGGAGGCAAAGAGGTCTACCTTCGGGATGCCCCATTTCTGGGTTACAGGGGTGAAGGTTCTGTGGTCTAGCTGCCACTCGTGTGGGTCTAGCCGGTTTCTGCTTAAGTTATCTGCCAGAGAGTTTAGGGAGCCTGGCAGGAATTGTGCTAGCAGGTGTATTTTCATGGCTGAGGCAGTGTGCCAAGGGGTCATGGGGAGCCTGCAGAGAGGATAAAAGTGAGTCCCTCCCTGCTTGTCGATCTACCACATCACTGTGGTGTTGTCTGTTTTGATCAGTAGAGGCCCCAGGGAGAGTAGGGGTCTGAAAGCTGTCAGAGCATGCTGGACAGCTAGGATCTCTTTTTGGTTGATGTGCAGATGTATTTGATTTAGGCTCCAATGGCTCTGAATGCACCTGCCGTCCAGGTGTGCACCCCAGGCACAGTCTGATGCATCTGTGGTGAGGGTCTGGGTGGCGTGAGGTTGTGACAAGGGAAGTCCCTTGTTGTGGTTGCATGCTGGAGCCCACCAAAGAAAATCTTTCCTTAGACAGGGTATCATTGGTATTATAGTTTCCAGGTCTTGACAGTGGTGACATCAAAGGCATTTTAGGTACCACTGTAGTTTCCTCATATGCATTCTGGCATATGGAATGAGTAGAATGCAGGAGGCCATGAACCCTAGAGCTTGCAGGATTTTCCTTGCGGATAACTGGGTTCTGGTGGCTAGTTGAGAGAAGTAGCCTGTCAGGTAGGCTTGTTTTTCTGGATTAAGGAATGCCATCTTGGATGCCGTGTCCAGGCTTGTTCCCAGGAATACAATTTTTTGTGCGGGGACTAGTTTTGATTTCTTTTCATTGATAGTATACCCCCAGGGAGGTCAGTAGGACCTTTACAAAGGTCAGGTGCTGTAACAGCTTTTCCTGACTGTCTTCCTGAATCAGGCAATTGCCTAAGTAGGGGTAAATTTGAGTATTTCTTTGTAAAAAGCAATGACTGGAGCCAGGCATTTTGTGAAAACTCTGGGAGTAGTGGATAAGCCAAAGGGAAGCATAGAGAACTGAAACTGTATAAATCCTGCCCTGAAACGTAGATATTTCCTGCAATATTCTCTGATTGTGATGTGTAGGTAGGCCTCTTTTAGGTCTAGGGTGGCTAAACCAAGCATCTTTGGAAAGCATAGTAAAAAGCTGCTGGAGGGTGAGCATTTTGTATTTTGGTATCACCAGAAAGGTGTTTAGAATGGATAGATCAAGGATTGGGCACCAGGTGCCCTCTTTTCTGGGTACCAGGAAGAGTCTGGAATAGAAATCTTGGCCTATCTGGTCTGCAGGAACATGCTGCATTGCCCTCATGGAGAGCAGGGAAAGGACTTGCTTTTTGGCCTCCGCTCACTGGTTTGGAGGAAGATCTGGGAACCCTTTTGGGGTTGGCAGAGTGTGGAAATAAAAGTTGTATCCCTGGGACACTATGTTGTGGACCCATTGGTCAATGGTAATAGAGGCCCAGTTGTGTGCATGGAAGGAGAGTTTTCCCCTTAGGGGCACAAGCAGGTGGGCAGAGGTAAGGGGTGGAGGTGTAAAGTCATTGTGAGTTCTTACCATAAGGGGATGGCTTAGCACTCCCTGATTTTGAAGAGGAGGAATTCCATTGCTTAGATCTTTGCATTCCCTGGGTCCGCTGTCTGGGGGGGGTCTGCTTCTCCTGGGTCTGGGCTGAGCTGGCCTGGAGCGGGCCAGAAAGGACCAGTGCTTGGAGGGGCAATGCCTACTGAACCTCGGAGGTTGGACCTTTAAAAAGTCTTTAACTGTCTGCATAGATTTAGCTTTTTCTTCCATCTTTTTTAAGACCTCTTCTGCCTTGGTGCCAAACAAATTGTCTTTGTTCAATGGTGCATCCAATAATTTTGATTTGATATGGTCTGGCAAGGTCTGTTCCTTAAGCCAAGCATGCCTTCTAAGGACAGAACCAGTGACTGCTGTCCTGCAAGATGCTTCTAGGGCGTCAAAGCCACATTGCAAGGTGTGCTTAGTAACTTGGCTTGCAAAATGCATAAGCTCTTGTAATTCTTTATTTTCTGCACAAGCAGGAAAGAAAGATATTTTTTGTTTGAGGAGTTCCATGGTATACTGTTGATATTTCAGCATGTGGAACTGACAATTTAGTGCTCTAATAGCAGGAGTTGCAGAGGTGTATACTTTTTACCCCATCTGTCTAAAGCTCGGAAATCCCTGTCCGAGGGGGTGGGATTCTTAACTGAGGTTGCTTTAATTCCTTTAGTTCCTTGGGAGATGACCTCTGGGTCAGCAGTAGGTTTTTTGAAAAGGAAATTATGAGAGTCAGGGACTCGGTAGTACCTGTCAGGTTTCCTGGGAGCAGGAGGAAGGGTGTTAGGAGTCAAACTGAATTACAGAAAAAACATCATCCACAACATCCAGGACAGGAGGAATGGCTAAAGGTCTGTGCTGTGGTAAATCTAAAAATTCCCTGAGTCTCTTTTTTTGAATGAGGATAGTCCTGACATTCCCATTGGAAATGCGCCCTTAAAGTATGCAGGGTTCCACCAAATGAAAAATCCTCGGGTGGAGAGGCAGAAGGAATGGATTCCTCTGCATCAGAATCCGCATAAGCAGAGACAGGTCGCATGCCTTCATATTCAGAAGCATCAGAGTCATTTGACTCCTATTCAAATAAAACTACTGGGGACAAGTCTCTTTTTCTTTTGGAAGGGGTAGCCTGGCTTCTCATAATAAGCATAATAAGGTCTTCCGCCATTTTAAGCATTTGAGATTGAGGCATGGGAGCAGTTGCCTGAGCTTGGGTCGTCATTTTTTTGGGTGTAGTTCGTACCCTGGGCCTTAGAAACTCGGTAGTTTTAGAAAGAACTGAAGACTTGAAATAAGTCATCGGTTTGTGTAGAGTATCAGTAATGCGAAAAACTTCCTCGGAAGCTGGTGCCTGCACAGTGGCTCCGGACCCATCCAAGGTAGAGACATCTGCAGAATCCTTAGTCAAAGAAGAGTCTTGCGGCATACTGGACTCTGAAAGGGTCTTGGAAGCGGCCTGCGAATCCACAGAAGTGGGCATCAGGGGCTGCAAAGGTGCCTCACTGAGGACCGGGGAACTGACGACTAGCTTAACGGAAGCGTCGTCAGCAGTTTTGGACCTGTGCAGTCTCTGTCTTTATCCTTACATTTTTTCAGAAGATCGGTAGTCGGATGGCTTACCGAAGCCATATCAGAATTCGAGGATTGAGAACGAAACTATCTAGCTACAATAAGGGCCCGATGACATATAATTCTGGCATTGAACAAACCACAAAAGTGACAGCGAGGGACATCGTGGTCTTGGCCTAAACAGGTGATGCAATAAAAATGGAAGTCTCGATGTGGTATTTGCTTTCCACAGGCGAGACAATTGTTAACTTTTTGTAACATCAGTTAGAGCAAGAAAAAAGGATCCCCAATGGGGTACTTCGCTTTAGAACACTTCAACTTCAATTCGGAAATGAAAACTTAGGTAACAGCTGACTGGCACTCATGCAAACTGCTTCTTCTTCAGGCTCCTTGGCAAGAAAGACTGATGTAATGGCGTCAGCTGCCTGATTTTATACCACTGACGACCTGACGTCAGTCCTGGAGTGACAGAAACCGACTCAGAAATACTAAGCCTCTGGTATTCGGGCTGACTGAGGGCTACCCCTGGCAGGATAACCCAAGTGTGATGACTGCAACAGTGAAACACGAAGAACATCTTCACAGATTGGGTCCCTGTGAAGCCATGTGCTCCCCAAGTTGGTGAAGCACCCATGATTCCCTGTTTGGGAAATGGACCAAACCACTTTCATCTAAGATCTCTTTTCTGGTGGCTGCAGTGACAATAACAGTGTCAACCAAGGGACCGTTTCTCCAAAAAGATCTGTCCTTTGGGGGACCAATACCTAATCTGGTTTCTGGAGAATAGACTCCATAATTTCAGATTTTCTACAAACCTCCAGGACCCTAGGTCGATGAGCACATCCAGAAGGGGAATCACCCAAGATGTGGATGGGCTGGTGCCAAAGGCTTCAAGAAAGAATGACACCTATGGGGGTAAGGAGCTTCAGAGGTCCAGGCTCCCAGTTACTTCCTTAATTCTTGAAGTTCGCCATAGAAGGAGGTGTCCTCTTGGGGGACTTAGAGGATGCTTTCCCTTTACGGAGGTCAGAGTACTCAGTGAGAGATTCTTCAGAAGATCCAAGTGCTTCCTTTAGCTTTGGCTCTTCCTTCTCTGCACCTCCTGAGGGGGAGAAGGCAGAGTCAATGCATGTGTCATGAGAAACTAAGATGCTGGAAGGATGAAAGGATCAGGACAGATCTGACACAGAGAGAGAGGCACCAGTCTCAGAATGAGATAAAATCCTCTCTACGATGTTGAGCACTGATGCCAAGGCTGGACAACCAGAAGCTCCAGTTGCGATTACCAACCCAGCCAGGTCTGACCTTGAGACCACAGACAAGCTGTCCAGAGCTATGGTACCCAAAGGCAGGGATGGCTCCAACAGCCACAGAGTTGACCCCAACCCATGGCCCTCAGCTCGAACTGCACACCTACACAATACACTCAGCTCCAACAAGGCTGGAGTTGAGTGCATCAAGGCAGATGCTGGTGCTGAGCACCAGCAAAGAAGAGACATGGGCTAGTGTCAGAGCAATGGTGGCTGGCACAGTAAAGTGGACTGGAAGAGGAGCAGCAGAAGACAGGCCCGTGGAAACAAGTCCACTGACTATTGGGCCTGAGAGTGAAGGGATAATTCCCAGATCTATCTGGACCTTCAAAAAGGTTCACATGAGCTGATCTGGGTCTGAATCCTTGACTCTCCTAGAGGTCCTCACACACTACAAACAAGAAGTGGAAAAATTCTTAGTGGGTCAAGGTACACGCTGGGCCACCTTATTAATTGGAAAGGGAATGCCTGGACCCAATGAGGGGAAGATAGAAAGAAGGGTCCAGCAGTGGACTGAATGTAGGACAGATCCAACTGGACTCCAGGGCTGCAGCAAACAGCAGACTTGGTGTGTCCATATGAGGTAACTTGGTCAGATGTGAAGTCTGAGTATGTAAAGATGGAGATCAGTATCACTATGGCACCAATTCTGGACCCAGAGAGGTAAGCAAAGGAGCCAAGGACCTGGGGGGCCTTTGGATCCGGCTGCCCTGAAAGAGGAGACATAGAAGATCTTTTTCCATCTTTAGCTTTAGAAATATCTTTTTCTTTCATGTTTTCTTGTCTATTCTTGTATTTTTTTCTCTTTATCTGTCTACTTTTTTTTCTTCTTCTCAGTTGACCATTTAGAAAGAGAAGGGCACATAGCAGCCTAAACTGATTCAGAAGAAGAAGTAGGGAGCAGTCCTTTTAACACAAGTTTAGCTCAACATAGCCCTGATGCCAAAAAATGTGCAAGCCTGACGCTTGGAGTCCAGATGGGCAACACCAAAGCAATAAGCACATTTCCTGTGTGTATCTTGGGGCTTGTGCCAACACCCCAAACACTTTTTGAAACCCAAGGTATTATCCATAGTAAGACACTCAAACAATCAGGCAGACATTAAAATCCAGAAAAAAGTAGCAAGTAACCAAAAGAGGTACCAAAGGATATAAGTGATATATATAAACACCAGTAAAATACCACACATTTTTTTATTATAGATAGAGAAGAAACTTAGCCTGTTAAAATGGTGATCACAGCTAGAGACATGCTATTCTAGAACTAATCACTAGATCTAAGAAAAGGCAATAACAAGCTATGTAAGAAAGGATTACTCTAACACTACAACTATAACTAATAGCACAGGAGAGGAAAAGCTATCAAAAGACAAGCTGGTAATCAAAAAAGCACTTGGCGGCATGGACCTTTGATGGGGTATGTCTGACCCTTGGAAGTGGCAAATGAGATATGCAAGAGATTTAGATATGGCGTGTTGTAGTGGAGGTGGTGCTTCAGAGCTCAAGATTCTGATCTGAAGGCTTTGGATTTGAAATCTCACAACTTGAAGCACACTGAAAAAAAACAACATGAGATCAAGTGTTGTAGAAGAATACACTTTTTTCTCAGATCTGTCAAAAGGTTTCCCATTCTTATTAGAAGGAGAGGGATTAGTATTATCTGAATGTTTAGTAGCAGATGGGTTTATTAAAACCATAGCTGGTGGATCAGATCTGAGATGACTGTATAGAAACTTAAAAGATTGAGGAATTTTGTCTATCTGTTTTCTTGGGGGCAGCAGGTTGGCTGTCAGGCAAGTTAAAGGCTTTGATAAAAAGCATCCTTCAATTCTGCAAGCACAGGAGGAACAGGGGTAGGTCCAGGACAATCCAGTTATAATAATTCATAATACTTCTTCAGGAACTATGGAATATCATTATGTTCCCAATGAAACAGCTGATTCATTCTGGAAATATTTTCAGAGAAAGAGAATCCTTCAAAGGGACTACCCAAAGCCACACTCTACAGAATAAGAATAAAAAACTTGAAGATACAAAAATAGAGTTTGTCTCTTTGTGGTTCAAAAAGATTAACCTCTTTAGAAAATGAAAAATCTCACCTTCATTTACCAGAAACACCAGAAATGGACGGCTCAGAAGCATGAAATAAACCCTGAGCTAAGTACAATAAATCTTGTTTTGAGTAACTGAGATGGGGAAATGTGTGTCTAAGTTTCTGCTTCTTTTTTTACATGAATTTCTGAAGAAACAGACCATCTTTTGCTGGGGAAAAACTCCCTATGGATAGGCATAACATTCTGGCTAGGCAGATGGCATTTTCTGCCCCTTCTCACAGGACTGACGAGAGTGGCTATCCCTTGCCCCAAGGGCAAACCAACAGCTGCAGAGGATATGTATAACCACTGGTCCATGATTGCTCTAGTGACTATATCAGAGGGAGCCTAGGGGAAAAAAATGAATGGTCTTTGAAACTGGAAATGTCCAAAGCAGGATATAACCCATATAGCTAAGCTGACTACAGCAGTGATCCATACGATGAACAGTTATTATTATCTATTGCTTATTTATTACCATTTGATTACAGAGAAAGTCCAACTGGGTGTAAACCCCTTTTACACTGAAAGGCCTGTGGAGAAAAGCTCCAAGAAACAATTTGCATATAAAAATATAAAAAACTTAAATAATAAAAATCATACAGAATAGTCAATACATAAAGCTTCAAGAAACAGTTACATGCTATTTAAAATGATGGATAGAATAAATTAACTATAAAGTTAAATGGCAAAGAAAGAGAAATACAAAGCAAATTTATCACATTAATGTACTGAAACCAAACCATGGAAAGATGTAAGGAATTCTGCAGAGTTTACAAGCTAAAATGCATACAAGAGACATCACTGAATCTCCAACTGAAGTGAAAACAAAAAAAAAAAAACAAAAGGTAGAAAACTTTTTATTGAAAGCAAAGAGTATACTCAGAAATGCTTGCGAGAAATAAACTAACAAAAGTTGGGGACAATCACTGTTGGTATCCTACAGAAAGGTATGATGCATACTAATGACTGGGGTCACTGCAATGGCCTCAAACTAAATGCGAAGAACTGTATAATAATACCCTTTGACAAATCAAATATCACTGCAAAATTACAACACTGATAGCATCCCCCACCCCCACCCCCAAGAGTGGACCTAGTGGTGAGAGATCTGGATACTCAGTAATCTGAACTTTGACTACCATGTGTCCACAGTAGTGAGGAAATCCTTCTATGTGGCTCAGCTTATAAGTAAGGGCATGACATTTAGATCTAAGGATGTCATAGAACCACTGTACTCAGCCCCCATCAGACCAATAATCATAGGCAATGCACCCTTTGGCATGTACCTTGCCAGGCACCTGCAACAGTTGGAGCATCCTCAGAGATTTCTCACCAAAAAAATACAAGGTATAATCAGCCTGTCATATGCAGACTAATTTTAAAGCCCTATCACTGTATTCAGTTTCCTATTGATTACCTAGGGGTGATCTGTGCCTGACCTACAAGGCAGTCTCTGACACAGACCTGATGGAAATTTTGCATATTTGCAAAACTAATTGCATAAGGGTTACCCGTTCTAAAGATCTAAACCTGATTTCTGACAGGAACAGATCATGCTGGAGGGACAGATGTGTCCCAGAGATTGTTCCTCCCCTGGAATGGCTTCCTATTCACATGAAGCAGAGCCTTTCCCTGACCATCTTCAAGCACAATCAGGACCAATGGATAGGAAATCACAAATTCACTCCTGGGGTGGCACCCATGTCCCTTACAGACAGAGGCAGTCTGTAAAACTGTAAAACCCCTGCTTGCTGACCCTTATCTTTCACCTGGAAAACTGGGTAAAATCTGACGAAACTGGCTAGGCTTGTAAGGGCACTTGAGCCATTAGCCTATTAAACTCCTATGAACCTAAGAACAAAATGTAATACAGAAGCAATCCCTACACTAAAGGTCAGACTTAAACCTTATAAAGTATCTTAGTTACAAAAAAACAGTAAGAGAAAGTAAAAAAAATGCTCAAACTTTGTGTGACAGAAGAGCTGCAGTGTGACTGGGGCTGCAGAATAGTGCTAGTCCTTAAACCTGATGAACGTATTAGCTTCCATAGAACTGAATGGCATTTAATTTTTTTAAACTACTCCATGCTCAGAATTGATGAGTTGACAGAGAATGTATTGAAGGCAAGATTCTTGACACTACTAGACTTGACGAAGGGATTCTGACAGATACCACTTAACCCATCTGCCAAAGAACCCCTGATTGTCTATTTCGTTACGCAGTGCTACCATCTGACCTACATTGAACCCTATCTTTTAGATGCTGCCGTGTATATCTGGATGATGTGGTTACTCATTTGATCATTTCACTTAAAGTGCAGGCTGTTTTAGAATTCACAAGACAGACATGTTGGGACTGTAAATGCTAAGAAAGGTAAACTGAGTACGGTGGGAGCCAAGTGTTTTGGGTACCTCATCAGAAGATAGCTGGCAAGACTACAACTGAAAGAAAACAGCCCAAAAAAATTGTCCTGCTCCCTCTGCCAAGAGGAAGATAAAGACTTTTCTTGGAGTAGGCTAGTATCACAGGAAGTTTGTGCTTAATTTTGTGATTTGCCTGTCCTTTCACTGATCTTACAAAAAGAAAAGCTCCTTTCAGGCTGCAATGGTCTCTTGATACAGACATTGTACTTTATGAAACAAAAAGTATTCTATGTTCTGAACCTGCATTTATAATGTCTGAGTATGTTAAAGAGTTTACTTTATATATCAACATGTCAGAAGTAGGTTTGCCAAAGTATTATCCTCAGACGTTCAAGGTATGTAGCACCATGTGTGCTATATTATTGGGAAGCTGAGCTATGCAAAAAGGAGACAGGAAGTTATTAAAAGTTTGCAGCAATAAAGCTGGTTTTCTGCATCTTGAAATGCTATTTGTTAGGAAATCACTTGAGTTTCATGCCCTTTTGCAATGCTTAAATAAATAGATAGCTGTGCTAGTAGACACTGTCCCTCTAACCCTTTCAATACAAAGTGAAACACAAGCTCAGTCAAGCCAACAGAAATGTTGATTGACTAACCAGGGCCTACAACCCATGATTATGATCCAAAACTCATGCTTTTGTGCTGGGGGGTGGGGGTGGGGAGAATGTGTAAGGTGCCTTTGAGCGCGGAATGCAGTATGGAGAGTGGAACTATTTTCACAGTACTTAACTAAATAACTAAGTTTTAACTGACAATCATGGTCATAGATAAGAAGAAAGCAGCACACCAGAAAGTTAGTTTCATACCCAGGGATCATTTGATCGAAGATCCTGGAAGTGTGAATTAAGATAGCCCAAATGGGGCTAACTTGTGGAGTGTACTTTGTGAAAGTACTTGCTTAAGGAGCTAGACGTTGCGCCCTGGAAACGCCTGCAGAATTGATATTTGTTTTAAGACAACCTGTAACCTGAAAAGGCTGTACAGACTGTGACTGTTGAATAAAAGCACCTTAAAGTATTATGTATTCTGCAAAGCCAAGTGGGCTACAATTTTGGTTTTCTTTACCCATACTTCTATACAAGTCCTGCTTCCAGCATCTCCTTGAATGTGTGGGTGTGTAAGTATGTGTTTAATGGCACCTGATAACCAGTCACTAAACTAAACAACTGAACATGAGGGAATAAATAAATACATGCATGCATAATTAAATAATCATATGAATAATGTCTGCATCTCACCTTGTTGTCCATCTGGCATAGTTACAATAATCGGTTGACTTATTCCCGTAGCTGGGATAGCAGACTGCAAATTCCCAAGCTGAATGCCATCTGTAACAATGGTAATGACTTGCTGACCTCCAGTGCTAACAACCTGCTGTACTGCACCATCTACAGTATCTGCAGTCACGACTTCCTCTGAGGCAACCACTGTTAAACAAAAACAACAAACGTCAGAATATCAAAAGGTCAATGACTATAAAAGATATTGGTTTGAGGGCTACTGACATAACCAAGTCTATATCCCCATAGGGCTGTTGGAAAGGTACCTTAAACACGCATCTGAAGAGCAGATATTTACATCACAGTACAATCCTCTGTTGTGACAGCACAATTTGCAAGATTAATCTTCTAATTCATTTCAGAATTAGAGTTTGTTGTACATAAATTCACTTGTAGAACATGCTGACTTTATTATATGATTACTATGTGAGTACATACAGGTTCATAGGTTCATAATAGGCTATCTGCCCTAGGGCATTTATAAGCCTAGCCAGAGTGTGTTTGGCTTTCGCCACCCATTTTAAATTAATTTTGCTATGCCCTTTTTCGAGGTTAGTATACTGTGCCTCTAACAGTGACACAGAAGTGATACCCGGGGTAAACCTACGATCTCCCATCCACTCATCAAGATTCCTCTTGAAGAGAGTCAATGAGGGACTCTGCCTAACCTGGACTGGGATTTTATTCCAGAGTGAAGGGAGTCTCTGGGTTATGAATCTGTCCCTCCAGCATGTCCTATTTATTTCAGTGCTGAGGTTCAAGTCTCTCAAGCGCGTAGCTCGATGGGATTTGGATTTTCTGAGGTGCAGCATGTCCATTAATTCCGGGTTGGACATGGCTTTATACGTCAGGCACAGATCGCCTCTGAGCAGGCGGTATGCCACTGAGTAGAGCTGGAGTTTCTTTAACCGGACAGCATATGGCATCTATTTGAACCCTTTGATCCTCTTGGTGAGGTACTTTTGGGGTCTTTCCAGTTGTTGCAGATGTCTGGTAAGGTACATCCCAAAAGGGGCATTGTACTCAATTATGGGCCTGATGAGGGATGAGTAAAGAGGCACGATGACTTCCCCTGATCTAGATGTGAATCCCTTCATGATTAGGTGGGCTATATAAAATGTTTTTCTAACCACTTTGGCCACGTGGTTGTCAAATGAGAGATTGCTATCAACTTGGGTCCCCAGGTCCCTAATTACTTCTTCTGTACTTAATAGATTACCACCTATGTGGTAATTTGTGGGCACTCTGTTTTTGCCAAAGGGGATGACTATACACTTTTTGGCGTTTAGCTTGAGGCCATGGCTCTGGCACCAATTGTCTGTTTCTATGAGGCCCTTTTGGAGGATGCTTGTGTTCGCTGGAGAGTCAATTATGGCGCCCAGATTGCAGTCATCTGCGAACTTGGTCAGCCACAGTCCTTCCGTGTTGGCTTGTATCTCTGAGAAATATATACCGAACAAGAGAGGTCCCAGGACTGAGCCTTGTGGGACGCCACTTGTAACTGGTTTGGAGTCTGACATGGCTCCAGCAATTCTAACCATGTGGGTTCTGTCCTTGAGCCAGTTTGCAACCCATCTAGTGACATAATGGTTTATATTTAAGCTGGTGAGCTTATCTATAATGCCCGAGTGGGGTATTGTATCGAAGCCTTTTGCGAGGTCCAGGTAGGCTGTGTGGACCACCTTCCCCTCGTCAATGGCCTTGGTGACTGTTTCAAAGAAATCGACCAGGTTTAAGAGGCAGGATCTGCCCTTAACAAAGCCAAACTGGGTAGAATCCAGTGTCTGTAGGTCCCAATATCTTTATTTATGAGGTCCATGATGATCCTTTCCATAGCTTTGCAGACCAAGCTAGTCAGGCTTATAGGGCGATAGTTTCCAGGATCCGTTGAGGCACCACCTTTGTGGAGAGGGACCACTGTTGCTGTATGCCACTCTTTGGGTACATATCCTGTAGTAAGGCTGAGATTGAACAGTAGTTTTATGTTTGGGTTTAGCTCTTCTTGGAGTTCATATAGGACGCAGCCTGGGACACCGTCTGGTCCCATTGATGCTGTGTTTTTTTGCTTTGGAGAGGGCAGCTCTTACCTGAGCATCTGAGATGTCAGGGGGGCAGCACTCTGCTGGGATAGATATTTGCCCTTTTGGTGGGGAGGGGGTGGGAGAAGTTTGCGCTGAACCTGTCAGCTAGGATGTTGGTAATGTTTGTGGGTTCGGTGTATTTTTTGTCATTTTGGACTAATACTGAGCATATCTGGGAATTCCCACCCAGGTTCCTAACATAACTAAGGAAAGCCTTGTGATTATCCTTAGTGTCCTGTGCAATTTTTCTCTCAAAGCTGGCCCTAGACGATTTTATGAGTGCCCGTAGTTTTTTGCTAATACTGATCAGAGATGCCTTCCCTTTTTGGGATTTTGCTCTATCATGTAGTAGCTTCCTCCTTCTATTGTATAGTTTGTTTATGGCTGGGGTCCACCAGACAGGACGTCTGCCTTTGGAGGATTGGGTCTTGGTTTTATTTGGGATTGCATGATCCATGCATTCCTAAAGGTGTTCATAGAATGCATTTATAAACAATTCTGCTGCCTGGGCCGTATTTTCCACAGGCCCGGGGGCTTTGAAGGATTCCACCTCGGTTTTGAGTAGTGTGAAATTTGCTTTAGATAAGTTTTTCACTATGGTTTTCTGGGCAGGGGTGGGGTCAGGATATGAATATCCAGTGAGATTAGTTTATGGTCTGATCTTACCAGTGAGGGATACACTTCTGGTCTGGAGCATAGAGTCCCCATGTTGGTGATGATCAGGTCCAGTATGTTTTCCCCTCTTGTGGGAGTGGTAACAAGTTGTTCCATAGCATTTGAGTTTATAAATTCTATGAACCTTTGGGCTAGGGTGTTGGAGCTAGAGTAATGCTCCCAGTCTATGTTTGGTTAGTTGAAGTCGCCCAATATAATGGTGTTTGGAGAGACCTTCATATTTTCCAGTGTTCTCAGGAAGGCCGAGTGGAGTTCCTGAGTTTGGGTGGGTGGTCTGTAGCAGGCTATAAACTGGAAGGCAGTTTTACCCACTGTTAGTTGCACATGGATAGTCTCTGATGCTTCGTGCTGTGCCACTAAGCTGAAGGTGTGGGTATCTTTGACGAATATTGATACTTCCCTTCCTTTTGTGATTCAGTCCAAGTTTTGGGGCCGAAAAGCATGGTATGAGGTATAACCTGGTAGTGCTGGGGTGCTCTCGGGAGCCTTGAACCAGGTTTCTGTTACTGCACAGATATCGATGTTCTCCATGCTAAGGAGAGTTTTGAGTGCGTGCATCTTGAGGTTTAGACCTCTGGCGTTGAGTAGCATTACTCTTAGTTTCTTATCCCTTGTGATACCTATGGAGGTGGGTTTGTCTTTTGAGCCTTGCCTAAAAAAGGCACTATGGGGGTAGCAAGAGCCTTTGCCAATATCGAAAAGGCCAGGGGTGACAGGTGCAAGCTGTCAGTAGCAAAGCATCATGGCTTGTCGAGCATGTCATCCCAGGCTGACAGGCATTGGATCCCCTTTGAATGATACCAATACTTAAGCCAATTGTTGAAATTGATCATCTTGTCTTCATATTGTGGCATCATTCTTGGTTAGGGTAAGATGCTACTCAAGGTCAGGTTCATACCGGCCTGGGCTACATGCTCACAGAGCTCCTCTATGTCTCTTTTCATGTAGTCCAGGGAGGTACGTCTCAGGTCATTCACACCAGCATGGACAATGACTGAGTCATATTTGTACTTGCCTTGGAGTGACCTGAGTGCTTGTGTTATGTGGCGAATCCTAGCGCCCAACAGGCAGCTCACTGTGACCCTCTCCTTGTTCAGCCTGGTGATAGAGTCACCTATTACAAGTGTATCAGGTGTGTTGTTTAGCCTTAAGGGCTGTGACTGTTCAGCACACTGGCTTTGTGAGCTTTGTGTTGCACGTGTTTTGTTTTGGGGTAGCGGTTGCTTGGGTGTCTGCTTTGGAGGTCTCTGCTGCTTAGGCAGATTTTTATTTAGAGCCTCCGAGTATGTTTTTGTGTGTTTATGTGTTTGGTTTGCTGTCGTGGTAGGTCTATGTGAGACTGGAATTGTACTGAGTGTGGTTTCCTTCCCCTCCTGACTGGTTACGCCAGTACTGAGTTGAGAGAGCTTAGCCTCCAATTTGGCTATATGGTTGCATCTCTCACATGTGTTGGAATTTGTTGGAAGGAGGAGAAGGTTGTCTGTGTACATGAAGCAGTTGTAACATTGCCTCAAGATTCCCAGATTCACCAGCTGGACCGGAGAGGAGATTGACAACTGACCTTTGGACATGCTAGAATAGTATTGGGAATTCCTTTATAATTGAAAAAAGTGCCAATGGGGAACAAGGTACTCAAGGGGAGTTTGTGAGGGTGTAGTGCTTTTAATTTTTTAATGCTGACTTAGTGAGCAAGTGCCAGGTAACTTAAATGCAATGTGTTACAGGTAACTTAAATGCAAAAATGACAAACAGTAACTTTCTTTCAAGTGAAACAAGGAAATAAGTACAGTAAGCAATGCAGATATCACTAGGGATCCACAGAAGCGCTGAAAAGCCGCATTTTAGGTGGAATTAGCATTTCAGGGAAATAACAAGCAAACAAACAACAAGCATACAAACAAAGCTAGATTCAGCAGGCCTGAATCTAGTCTATGCTAGAGCAAACAAGGTGTACCAATTTCAGTAAGAAACAGTTCAAATATGCAGGCACTATAAGCCTTTAACCAGAAATTCCCAGCTCAGAAGGGCAGAGTCCAGCCTCTCCTCCCACAAGAGTGCAGACCACGAACCTTCTTAATGTAAAATAACTGGCCTGAAGCCCAAGTGCTTAAACCAGAACTAATACACTTTTAGAATAACAGACACTGAGCCCTCAAATCAGCAGTTCCCAACTTAGAAGGATGTAAGCTACCTGTCCTGCCACCACAGTGCAGGCCACAAACCTTCCTAATGTAAAACAACTGGTCTGAAGCCCAAGTGCTTAATCCAAAAGACTTAGAATGATAGCTACACTTTAATCAAGTTACTACCAAGCAGTAATAAATACAGTTGAATACTTTAAAGAATGCCTGGATTAGTGCTGAAGTTATACAAACAAAGCTAGATTCAGCAGGCCTGGATCTAGTCTATGCTACAGCAAACAAGGTGTACCAATTTCAGTAAGAAGCAGTTCAAATATGCAGGCACTATAAGCCTTTAACCAGAAATTCCCAGCTCAGAAGGGCTGAGTCCAGCCTCTCCTCCCACAAGAGTGCAGACCACAAACCCTCTTAATGTAAAATAACTGGCCTGAAGCCCAAGTGCTTAAACCAGAATGAATACACTTTTAGAATAACAGACACTGAGCCCTCAGTCAGCAGTTCCCAACTTAGAAGGATGTAAGCTACCTGTTCTGCCACTACAGTGCAGACCACAATCCTTCTTAATGTAAAACAACTGGTCTGAAGCCCAAGTGCTTAAACTAAAAGGCTTAGAATGAGTTACACCAAGCAGTAATACATACAATTGAATAGTTTTAAGATGACACAAAAGCAAAATAAAGTAGGAAGAAACACAAATACAGTAAAAGCAGATAAAAAAATTAAGTGGAAAGAGAGAAATGAAAGAGAGAAAGGAGTAACAGAAACTAAACTGATTGGCCTTCTCAAATGTTCTCCCTGTACTGGGTAGAATGAGGTAATGACACTAGACTGGGAGGAGGGTCCCAGATCAAATTTACACTAGGAGCGGGCAACTGCAAAGCCACCAACTATAAAAACACTATACCAATAAGGAGGGAGGGTGGGAAACAAACTGCAGAAATGTTTCTCACAGCTGAAAAGCAGCAGTGAGCCTTTAAATGAAAGTTTTAAACAGCTAAAAGGAGCCTCTAGAAAAAAAAGAGTTTAACTGCAACAAGTTATCAGAAACAAAAAACCCAAAAGATGCTTAATAAAAGTGGACAATTTCCAGTTAATACCTCACACACAGTGAAACTAGCTAGAAAAATACACAGTACACAAAGTGCTATAAATAACAAAGAAATAAAGAACAAAATAAACAAACAAAATATGTTAACTGTTTCTCTTGACATCACTCTTTTAGTTTTACAACTTTCTATCTTTATCTGTAGTTATCTTTCATTCATTCAGCATGTTTTACTATGGTTTCTCTCTTACGACTCAATTTAATATAGGACTTCCCAGCTGGGCATTCTCTGTCAACAAATGAAATAAATACATGCATATCTATATTCATATGTCAAGTACAAAGAAGAACTCATTAATGATGAAGGCCAGAACTAATTGTCATGTGGTTACATTTAGAGCTACGTAGTATCCAAGTTTTAAAAAAAAGCTACATACAAACATGGTTACATTTTTAATATTTTAATAATCGCCCACAGTTCCAGTATACTTACTGAAAACTACCAGGATACATGTCATAAAAGCTTGGCAACATAAGCTCATCCCACATGCCTGGAAAAACCTGTATCGTAGTTACTCTAGCTTGCAAATGATATGACAAAATGTAACAATTTACAAGACATCATTATTCTCAGAAAGGCAACCCTGTTGCACCCGCTAAGTCAGGGGAAAGTTAGCAATGCCCAAAAACTTTATTATTTTGACACTGAGGATGCTACACACCTCTGAAACAGAGTGATCGATGACAGGCAGTGTAAATCCTGTCTTACTCTGATCACTGAGAATGGAAAATACTGACAGGGTGTGTAAAGAGTGTCTCACTCCAATCACTGACAGGCAGTGCAAAGCCTATCTCACATGCCAAGCACTGACAGGCAGTGTAAACATGTCTTACTCTAATGCCCATAATTGATCAATCACTAACAAAAGTGTAAAGCCTGTTTCAGTCCAATCATGAACAGGAAGTGGGAAGGCTGTCTCACTCTGATCACTGAGTAAAGCCTGTCTCACTTCTTCTCTAGGAAGAAACAAGATCAATCACCAATAAAACTTACATGTAAGAGCAACAATATCTTGCTAATGCGTGTTTTATAAATAATCAATATAAGTATTTCAACTCACAAGGTGTAAGACTTGAGGAAGTGTGATATGAACTCAACCGATACAAGCAAAAGCTATCAGACCAAGCATACATTTTTATGACCAAAAGTGTTTGCCATACTGTGATAAACATCCCCAATAGCAATGCAAAATGCTACATGATGTACTTATTAATAGTGTTGCTAATAAAGTTGTAGGACATGAGGATCTGCAGACCATTTCTATTTCCTCTGTCCCCCTCCAGTCCTTCTATTGCCTTTAAATGCTGTTATTTGCAGCAACTAAATAGGTTCATAGGTTGGTACTAGGCTATCGGCCCTAGGGCCTATGCAAGCCTAGCCATAACAATTCCCTGGATATTTCTTCCCACAATATTTACTTCTCCAGGCCCCTGTCTAGCAGGGCGACTGACATGATCCCTGGGGTGAATTTCCTATCTCCCATCCAATCATCAAGGTTCCTTTTGAAGAGGGCCAATGAGGCGCTCTGCTTGATATATATGGGCAGTCTATTCCAGAGTATGTGGAGTCTCTGGGTCAGGAACCTATCCCTCCAGCAGGTTTTGTTCATTGTGATGACAAGGTTTAGATCCCTGGAGCGTGTGGCTCTGAGGGATTGGGATTTCTTTAAGTGGAGCATGTCCAACAGCTCAGGGTTTGACATGGCCTTGTATGTTAAGCAGAGATAGCCTCTGAGTAGATGATATGCCACAGAGTATAGCTGGAGTTTTTTTAGATGGTCAGTATATGGCATCTGCTTTAGGTCTGTGATTCTTTTAGTGAGGTATTTCTGTGGCCTTTCCAGCTGTTGCAGATGTCTTGTGAGGTACATACCAAACGGAGCATTATACTCTACAATAGGTCTAATGAGGGATGAATACAGTGGGACAATGACCTCCTTTTTTCTGGATGAAAAGCCCTTAGTGATGTGGTGTGCCACATAGAAGATTTCCTGACTGTTGTGGCAATGTGGTTATCGAAAGTGAGACCACTGTCCACCTGTGTCCCTAAGTCTCTCATCACACTTTTGATGTTTAGTGTCCTGCCACCTATGTGGTAATTCATGGGTACGTGTTTTTTTCCAAAGGGGATAACTATACATTTCTTGGCATTAAGCTTGAGCCCATGGCTCTGGCAACAGGCATCTGTTTCTGTAAGGCCCTTTTGTAGAATATCCACATCATCTGAGGATTCAATAATGGCTCCCAGTTTGCAGTCATCTGCAAACTTTGTTAGCCAGAGTCCCTTAGTGTTGGCCTGTACTTCAAAGAAGTAGATGCCAAACAAGAGTGGTCCCAGGACTGAACCCTGAGGTACTCCACTTGTCACTTGTCTGGAGCTGGATTAGGAGTTGGCTACTTTTACTGTCTGGGTTCTGTCAGTAAGCCAGTTAGCAACCCATCGAGTGACGTAGGGATTTATGCCCAGCTTAGTAAGTTTATCTATGATTCCAGAGTGGGGGATGGTGTCAAAGGCCTTGGCAAGGTCCAGATAGGCTGTGTGGACTGCCTTACCCTTGTCCACAGCTCTGGAGACTGATTAGAAGAAGTCAATCATATTCAGGAGACAAGATCGGCCCTTCATAATCCCAAACTGGGTAGGGTCCAGTGTTTGAAGGTTGCCAATGTCTTTGTTTATAAGTTCCATGATAATGCGTTCCATGCCCTTGCAAATCAGGCTTGTCAGACTGATGGGAATGTAGTTCCCGGGATCTAAGGTGGATCCTCCCTTGTGGAGTGGGATAACTGTAGCTATGCGCCACTCAGTGGGCATGAAGCCTGAGGTGAGGCTATGATTAAACATGACACTTAGGTGAGGTGCCAGTTAATTTTGTAGTTCATGTAGTACACAGCCTGGGATGTCATCTGGTCCCATGGATGCTGTATTCTTAGCTTTGGAAAGTGCGGTTTCTACCTGTGTGGCCGTGATTATCGGAATTTGGCAATCTTTTGGTATTGAGATGGGCCCTTTAGGGGTGAGAGTGGGGTGAAGCTGGCACTAAATCGATCTGCCAGGATATTGGCAATATCCTTGGGATCAGTATATTTAATGCCATTCTGTTGTAACTCAGAGCAGATCTGAGCATTGCCATTTAGATTCTTGACATAGTTATAGAATGCCTTGTGGTTGTCTTTGGAATCTTTGGCAATTTTATTTTTGTAAGTAGCTTTTGAGGTTTTTATGAGGGATCTCAGCTTTTACTGAGGCTGGTGAGGGAGTTTTTTGCATCCTGGGGTTTTCCTCTTTTTTGCAACAGTTTCTTCCTTAGATTGAATAGACTGAAAATCATTTTAAAACCTTAATGAGATGAAGGAAAAAGCCCAGAATTACATTTCTGCTACTGGTGATACATAATAAATGAAAGGTCTTGCTATGGAGCTGCTGCTTTTGGCAGAGAAATGTCCAGATTCCATTATATGCTCATAAACTATCTACTATGTTTACAAAAGGCCTTCCCAGCCATCCAAGTTATTTCAATGCAGACAAGGCAAAACCATGGAAAAGTTACACTTATTAAAATACCATATTGTCTAAATGAATTTCATAACCTATATTTGAAGTTTCCTTTTCATATGTATCTATTAGACTCCACTAAATGCTGAGGGAAGCAAAATAAATAAAACAAACAAGCTCAGAGTAGCAGAAAAAGGCACACACTAAAAGGCAGCCAGACCAATAACAGCCAAACATGACCACCCTTCACCTGATTATGAAAGCATTGAATAAACTGTTCCAAAGATGATTCATCATTTTAAGATAATAATAATGCATACCTTTTTTGTGCAGTTTACTTTTAATGTTAGCAAAATTCCAAGTGAATTTTGTATTTCATACCAAGTCCAAATCTTTCAGCAAAAGAAAGTCTCAGTCTGGGATCATATACAGCCTTATAAATAATATAGGTCATTTTAAACAATCTGTAAGATACAGAATGAAAAAAGAAAAAAAAACAGATCTTAAATCAATCTCCTCAACTGAACCATATCACAATGCTAGAAATTTCTGAATAAAATGTCTAAATCATCCATATCTGTGTCGTGAATGGTCAAGTAATAAAATATATACACACACACTGTATTATTATTATTACTATTATTATTCAAAATATATACACACACTGTATTAATATTCAAAATATACACACATACACAAACAGTATTATTATTTTTCAAAATATATATAAACGCACACTATTTTATCATTCAAAACACAGACACACATACACTGCACTATTATTCAAAATACACAATCACACTGTATTATTATTATTATTATTATTCAAAAATATATACAGACACACACTATTATTCAAAATGGATACACACACACACACACACACACACACACACACACACACACACACACACACACACACACACACACACACACACACACACACACACACACACACACACACACACACACGCACTTGACCTGCTTTGCAGTTTGCTTACAATTTCAAAGTGAAGAATTTATTTTATTTTATGTAAAAGAGAATTACAGGCTAACTGGTTTGGTGAGCAAGCTCTGTTCCTACTGGCCATCAAGGAGCCTGATACACTGGATCCCATGTATTTATCAAATTCATTATTTGTTGTTGTTGTTCTCCCTCCCCGATGTTCTCCGTCCACTGGACTTGCTCAGTGCTCTGCATGCAAGCAAACTGGTGTACACTGCTGATCACCCAGTGCATGTCATACCACGTTTACACTGCTGATCTCCCAGTGTGTATATTTATCGCGTTTACAACGCTTACCTACCAATGCATGTCATACTGCCCTGCATTCTGGCATTACTGACAAGCTAATCAAACTAAATGTAAACACCTATGTTACTGGCTTTATGGAAAACTGACTTACTGACAGAACCCAATATGTTAGTATGGGGGCCATGCTCTCATTGAAAAGGGTGATCAGCAGGGATCAGTCCTTGAGTCACTTTTCTTCACTGTGTACCTCTCTCATGTCAAGACAAATATTAAGGGCCTGTGGCTATCCAAGACTGATGATGACAACAAACTTGGAGCCATCATAAACTCTCCAGTTGAGTTTCAGGAAGGAAATTCCATCATTTATTTTTATTGCCAAAATATAGACACCTGAGAAATGCCAGTGAGAAAAGAAGGTGTGCAGCTGGATGCTTAATATGACAACTGCACCCCACAGTCAGACTGCGTGTGTGTGTGTGTGTGTGTGTGTGTGTGTGTGTGTGTGTGTGTGTGTGTGTGTGTGTGTGTGTGTAACTTTGGAAGACCAGGTTAAAGCCTGCTATAAAAGTAAAGGTTCCCCTACATATAGCATTGTATTCAGTGTTCATTTACCAGCGATGATAACAGAAAAACACACTGTTCTGACACTAAGAAAATAAATCTCAATACAAGAGGTGTGTAGGAAGGTTAGTTAAATCCAGAGAAGGGAAACAAGAAGTTATACTGTGCAATTTGTTAATTTGTCTAATCAAGCAATTTTCTGTGAGACAGGTTCATAGGTAAGCACAAGGCTAGCTGCTCTTGTGGGCCATTTTAGACCTAGCCAATTTCCCTTTCAAAACTGAAAATCCAACCGTGTACCTTGCTCATGTGAAGTAAACACCTTAATACCAACCCTCAACCATAAATAGGCTACACTGAGATTTGAACCCACACATAGAAAACATTTATATTGCCCTAAAGCTTAACCAGTTGGGCTAATTGGACATTACATTTACAGATGTTTTATTTAACAGAAAATGTGAATTTGCAACAATGTACAGTTCACAGTTAAGTAATATGTTATGAAACAGGCAAGGACTACCAAGAGACTGGGATATTGGGTTACAGTATACGGATGTTGTATGCAATTAGTATGCTATACAGTGTGTGGTTTAGCTAAATGAAAGAAAGAGAGGGAAGAAAAAATGTGGTAACGTCAGTCTAAAGTTCTGAAAGAACACCAGCACAGACCAAAGTGGTGTTTATTCTCTTAAAACTGAATATTAACACCTTACAGACTGTTAAGTTTATGGTTACTAGTGCTCTGACTAAAATATTACATTACGTAAAAATAAGTACTGTCTTGCATGAATAAAACTCAAGTGCTGAAACACAAACCCCAGAAGTCCTACAGTTAATATTATCTTTCTGAAATAGTCTGCAGTTTGTATTGTGGGTAAATTTGTCATAAAATCATTCATTATGAGAATAAGAAACAGGTTTTGCGCTTAAGTACAGCTTATTTGTGTCCACTGCTAGTTGCCCAAGGGGAAAAGTTCTTAGGTGCTGTAGTGTCTCATAAAACCAATATCCAGGCATAAACTAGTATCAGATTGAACAAATGAATTAGCGTACTCTCCACTGTTCTTCTTTCCAAATATAGATGAGCATGTACTTGAAGAACTGTACTTAACATGCTGGATACAGAGAATGATCACAATGGGAAAAGGGTGCTGTCACTGGCTTGCCAACACATTCTGTATGTAACAATGTGCCTACGTCATTCATACAAGTTCTGAGTATTAGGCCTGGCTCTATATGTAACTGTGTCTACAGCATTCATACAAGTTCTGAGTATCTGGCAGGCTCTGCATGTAACACTGTGTCTACAACATTCAAATAAGTTCTGAGTATCTGGAATGTCTCTGCATGTAACAATGGTTCTACTGCATTCATACAAGTTCTGAGTATTTGACCTGGCTCAGCATGTAACAGTGTGTCTATGGCATTCATACAAGTTCCCAGTATCTGGCCTGTCTCCTGCATGTAACAGTGTGGAGTATCTAGCCTGTCTCTGCATTAACAGTGTGTCTACAGAAGTTCTAAGTATCTGGCCTGGCTCTGCATGTAACAGTGTGTCTATGGCATTCAAACAAATTCTGAATATCTGGCCTGTCTCTTCTTTAGTTTTGGTGGTTACTTAATTGATACTAGTGGGAGTGCTTGAAAAATATTTCTCATCATATCATTGCTAATGAATATTGTTTGGAGGTACCTTATGATTCTGTAGAGTTTTTAAGTTCTGAATGAAAAGTTGTCACTAATGGAACTGTCTCTGAGGTACGGCTGTCATATTAAGCATCCAACATGCATACTTTGTTTTCACATTAGCATTTTTCAAGTGCCATTCTTTTAGTCAATAAGAAATAAAGACATTTTATATTCCCTTTTTAAGTAGAAGGGCTATATTAAACACTATAATGATATTTAAGGACTACATCTAACATCAGTAACTTAACTCCTGATGAAGATAGGCTCATGCCAGCCTGGAAGCTCTACTAATTACAAAACCTAGGCCAAGTTTTTACTCAGATAAAGCTTTCCAGCCTTTAATTGTTTTACTAAGTTAGTTTTGGATGGAGACGACCTTAGCCTTGCAGCGTTGTGTCAGGTAAAGCCTGAAGATTTTTTTACGTGCATTTCCTTCAATTTATTAATTTGCTGACTTTATAACTCCATCATTTAGATTTGTTGTTGAATCTTCAAATGTATGTATCTCCAAGCGTTGCCTGCTACTTAATCCCAAAAAAAAAAAAAAAAATGCTCGTATTCCCACCAACCCAAAGGTCTGTACCCTTCTCCTTCACCATAAATGCAAAAGACGGGACAGTCATTTCCCCTCACCCCAATACAAAATTACTGGGTGTCACTATAGACAATAACCTAAAATTTGCCCTCCATGTAAGTCAGACAATCAAGACCATCAATAAAAAACTTGGGTCACTCTATAGAATCAAAGCCTTCCTCACCCCCCCCCCCCCAGCTAAAATACCCATTGCTCACTCGCACCTACTTTCAACACTCCTATATGCCTCCCCCCTTCTAGCAAATATAAGTAAATCTGAACTTAATAGACTAACAACCTGTTACAATCACATTGCCAGGTTTGCTACAGGCCTTCCATTTAGAACCCACCACTGCATCAACCTCAAACAGCTTGGATGGCTGGAATTTCCTAATCTTGTCAAGTACAACCTACTGATAATGGCTAACAAAATCCTCTATAACCCAGACAATACTCCAGCCCTTAGAAATTCTATCCTCCCCCATAATAACACAAGACTGCTCCACTCATCTAATAAGCTACAAATACAGACAACTAAAATTAACAATGCTGCTGGCATGGCCCTATTTGCAAATTCTGTAAGTAGAACCTGGAACATACTTCCAGCTGCTATGACCTTGCTCTCCTCCACATGCCAATTTAAAGCCACAATTAAACAACATCTGGCATTAAACTGGCTATGACACTGTGACAAGCCTGGCTAAACCAACAACATTTATGCTATTTACTTATCTATTAGATATTGTTAATTTCTCCTGACTATAACAAGGGTAATTTCTATCCTGTATACATGTCTATTCAATGTGAACCTATGTAACCTTATGTACCATTTTTAGTCTGAATGTACTTTTATCTGCATTCTGCTCTTTTATCTGCATTTCTATTTTATATCAGTTATATATCTATGTTTTATTTCAATTGCTATTTTTTCTTGTTTATGTTTGGAGCTTATCTCCCCGGGCCTCTGCTGTAAATGGACTTTGTTCCAGTCGGACTATCCCGGTCAACTAATGTAAAATAAAATAAAAATAAAAATAAATATATACTTTACAGAGATGAAGTTATCAATTCAGTTAAAGTGTTGTAGAAGGCCATGCATGATTCAAGTAATGGGTTGTGAGGGTCCAAACATACAATTCTAGGTGACTAATGCAAGATTATTCATAACATCAGTGGTGCCACAAAGAAATTCGTAAAGATGGTATCATATTTTATTAGGTTTGTGTTATATAAATGAAAAAAGTCACAGCACGGTAGTCAAATGAAAAGGAGGTGAAGCAACATTTAGCTTAGCACAGATGGCAAAGATGTTTGTGAGGATGAAATCTAATATTTCCCCCTTTTTGGCGGTGTCCATCCATAAAACTTAATGAAGTTTAGGAGTTTTTGCAACAAATTATTCATCTTCTTTCTGCTGTTCCATTAGGGGTCACCACAGCAGATCATCTGTTTACATTTCTTCCTGTCCTCTGCATCATGCTCTTTCATACCATCTACCTGCATGTCCTCTCTTACCATATCCATAAACCTTATCTTAGGCCTTCCTCTTTTCCTCTTACCTGGCAGCTCCATCCTTAGCATCCTTTTCCCAATATACCCAGCATCCCTCCTCATCACGTCCAAACCAACGCAATCTCACCTCTCTTGCTTTATCTCCAAACTGTGCAACCTGAGTTGACCCTCTAATATACTGATTCCTAATCCTGTCCATCCTAGTCACACCCAGTGCAAATCGTAACATCTTTAACTCTGCCAATTCCAGCTCTGACTCCTGCCTTTTTGTCAATGCCACCGTCTCCAACCCATATAACATAGCTGGTCTTACTACCCTCTTGTAGACCTTCCCTTTCACTCCTGACACTCTTCTCCACCTATTCCACCCTGCCTCTACTCTCTTCTTCACCTCTCTTCCACACTCACCATTACACTGAACTGTTGATCCCAAGTAATTAAACTCATCCACCTTTACCAACTCTACTCCCTGCATCCTCACCATTCCTCTACCCTCCCTCTCATTTACACACATATATTCTATTTTAGCCCTGCTGATCTTCATTCCTCTCCTCTCTAAAGTATATCTCCACCTCTCCAGGGTCTCCTCAACCTGGTCCCTACTCTCACTACATATCACAATGTCATCTACAAACATCATAGTCCACGGGGCCTCCTGTCTGATCTCATCTGCCAACCTGTCCATCACCACTGCAAATAAGAAAGGGTTCAGAGCTGATCCTTGATGTAATCCCACCTCCACCTTAAATGTATCTGTCACTCCCACTGCAGTCCTCACCAATGTCACACTACCCTCGTACATATCCTGTACTACTCTTACATACTTCTCTGCCACTCCCGACTTCCTCATACAATACCACAACTCCTCTCTAGGCACCCTGTCATATGCTTTCTCTAAATCCACAAAGTCACAATGCAACTCCTTCTGACCGTCTCTGTATTTCTCCAACAACACTCTCAGAGCAAATATTGCATCTGTAGTGCTCTTTCCTGGCATTTTTTCATGGTTTTTGCAACAAATTATTGGTTGAGGCAAAATTCTCCCAGTTAATGAAGTGATAATTTAGGTCTCAAGTAGAGAGTAGAGGTAAAGATTATAAGTTTATCAAGGAAGTAGTCATGTTGTTGATGTGATCTGGAAGAGATACAATGATATGTTAAAAAGGTACAGTCTGTGGCATTTACTGAAATCTAGATGTAGAGTACTTCATGCCCACAATTTGTTTCTACAGTTTTAATAGACTAGTGTACGAGAATGGATACGCTCCTTCCTTACTTGATGGGCAAAAGTGAGTTGAAGCAGCATCTGTGAAATGCAGAGTTTAGATCTTATTTAGTCTGTGGGCCCACTTTCAACTTCTTAACTATGAACTTTTAGCATTCCCTCTGCCATAAGAGAAAAATAGTAACAGCATGGAGGCAAGAAAAGAGTCTGTTCAGTACTCTAATCTCTTTTTAGGACAGTACTATGGACTGTGTAACAATCTACATTAGCCGAGGGGGGAAGCTGGGAATGTGTGCATGATGCATGCATTTCTCTCTGAAAGGGAGGGATTAGGGCTGAGGATGATGTAAGTAGAGACCAACTTCATGTACATTTTGACTTACTCCCAATGTCTGACTCACCAACAAAGAGAAAAAAATGGGCTTATGGACTCTCACCTTGAACCATGAAATGAAAAGAATGTAGAATTCTAGCCATGATATGAGAAATAATGAGCCTATGGTTCATAGGTTCATAGGTTCATACTAGGCTATCTGCCCGAGGGCATTTACAAGCCTAGCCCATAGTTTTGTGGCTTACACCACCCCTTTAGTATGGGGAACTATACCCATTATTTTGCTGTGCCTCTGTCAAGCAGTGACACTGAGGTAATCCCTGGGGTATATCTGCGATCTCCCATCCATTGGTCAAGATTTCTCTTGAACAAGGCCAGCGAGGTGCTCTGCCTCACATATACCGGGATTTTGTTCCACAGCATAGGGAGTCTTTGGGTGATGAATCTATCCCTCCAGTGATGCTGACACACGTTCCTATTTTACTACCCATTTCATTCCAGTGAGCCAAAAACATGTTCCTAATGTCCTTCCTGTTTCATTCTAGTAAGGCAGACACAAGTTCCTAATGTACTACCTGTTTCATTCCAGTAAGGCAGGCACATTCCTAATGTACCACCTGTTTCACTCTAGTAAGGCAGACACATGTTCCTAGTTAACTTACTGCAGAAGCCTTTACCACGTTTCATTCTAGAGTAGCAGATACACATTCCTAAATCAGTACCAGTTTAATCCTAGTGATGCTGACACGTTCCTGTTTTACTAGCTGTTTCATTCCAGTGAGGCAGACTCACATTCCTAAATCAGTACCCGCTTCATCCCAGTGAGGCGGACACATGTTATTTTACTACTCATTTCATTCCAGTGAGGCAGAAACAACTACTACTACTAGCCATTTTCCAAAATCTCTGGATCCCTACCTCATATCCACTCTTACTGCTGATTGGCAGCCCTGTGGAGGGAAGATTACTAGCTTGCTACTTAAGAGATAGCAAGAAGATTCAGATTGTGTGGAAATGTGTGGTAATTGCCTTGCCCAGTTCCATAAGAAGTAAGAATCAGTGTTGCCTTTGACAAAAGGAGGTCAATGCAAATATGTGGTGTGTCAGTCTGAATAGTTCGAATTACCATGGAACAAAGTGGAAAGGTTGGAAATGCAAAAAAAGAAACATCCCCATAAAAGGGAATGAAAAGCGTGTGTTACATGGCCTATTTGAAACAAAACAAAAATAATGTCTCCCAGAGGTGCTTTCCACAACTGAATTAATTCCAGGAAATCTCCCTCATGCAATCTGTAATAGGGAATGTCTGTTCTGGACCTACTCAACTTGTCTGCCACTACATTTGGGTAAAAACTTCCCCTTATCTTACACTATGGATCTACGGGCATGCCCCATGCTCTCCCTGTGCCTTTAGATGGAGTATATGTGCTTTACTTAATGGTATGCCTTGCGTCTTTTTGAACCAAACTGCTGCTATATTTCTACTGTGGAAATGCATATGTTTAACTGTTGTAATTCTTAACTGGGTATCTATGCATTGTGTTTTTGCCTAAATGTTTATTTTAATTCCTGGCTTATACTGTTTGTAAAGTGTTATATGTTGGAGCAGTTGATTTGAATTCTATTCTTGCGTATTTGGTTACAGCTTTATTTGATAATTACTGCATTTTTATGTATTTTTAACACTTTTGTATTCTCTCCCTCATTTTCTCCTGTACCAGCTAATTCTCCTGCTTCACCCAGTGTCTATTTGCCCGAGTGTGAAATCTACTCTACTCTACGAGGGTACTTACTACCTACTACCCTAAAAAGCTCTGGACCCTTGCACTCTCTTCAAACCCACCTCCTCAAGATTCTAAGAGAGTATGTCTATTTAATTTGATTGTAGTTTTGACCTATTTTCCCGGTGCAGTTTTTGTTTGCTCCCAGCTAAGCCTGCCAGCAGCAGCCCCCCCCTTAACTCTGCTTTACTCTTCCTCTCCCTTACCCTAGTATTTTACTCAGCCTGTACTCCCCCTCCCAGTAGTGTCTGTTCTCTCTGCTCCAGAACCATGTCACTCCTCTCTGGATCTCTACTTGTTGCCCAATAGGTATCACACAGACCACAACTAAACTTACAGTACTGGTGTATTGTCTTCCATATTCTTCCTATTCTCACTTTCTCACTCCTATCCCTTTCCATCTTTGTAGTGCTCTGTGACCCTTTCCTCCTTACACTGCCTAACTCTACCCTTCTATCTGCTAGCTTTCTCTGTTACTTTTCCTTCCTCTCTGGACTCTGTGTTTCCCGCTCCGTTCAAGCCCTGGCTCACTCCTCCCCTCCCTACCCCCAATTCCCACCCACCCCCCGGGGTCCTACCCTTATACTTCCCTAACCACACCCCTCACTCTCACAACCTATCCCGATCTTTCGGGGTAAACACATTAGCCCTCCCTCCATACAGACTCCCTCCCTCCCTCCTCTACTACTACACCAACCTCCTCTCCTATTACTGGCATCTCTCCTATTCCTCTATTACCTTTATTCCCATAAACATCCACTCTCTACACATACGCCTATACCTATACTTGCTATTCTCCTCTCCCACCCCTACATATCCTCCTACTAATTCATTCTCTCCTTTTCCTTATAACCTATAACATCACCTCTCCTTACCCTTTTTTCCACATATACTTCATAGCCTCCCTTACATCTACTATTTCTACAATGAATCCATACTTACCCACCATGTTAATATTCTTAGCATTACTCTCTACCTCCCTTTATACTTCATACCTTCTTACTTTCTTCGAACACTCACTTAATAACCAACCAGACTATATAAATAAACATACATCTATCTTCTATACCTCTCTTACAACATTCCTAAACTCTACCTCCACCCCTAGCTATCACCTTCCCAAATTCCATAGGAACTCTCCCCTCACCTATACCTTACCCTCTAATAAAAAAATTAAACAACTAACCCTTCCAAAAATCAACATCACATCCAGACTTACTACTCCTACCTTACTAGACGGTGATATTCACCCCAACCCTGGCCCTTCACATGTCTCCCCTCAAGTACCTAAGCCTAACTTCAATAACACCCTACTCATAGGACATCTAAATATATGAAGTATTAATAACAAAGTCCCCTACTTACATGCCCTGTTAGACTTTCACCACTTTGATATTTTGTGCCTCTCAGAAACTTGGCTAAAGCCTGCCACCAAAGACACTGAGATTATACCCCAAGGCTACAACATATATCGGTTTGATCGTTCTAAACGTAAAGGTGGTGGAGTGGCAATTCTATTTAAGAACCATCTTAGCATCTCCACCCTTCCAGCCTGTCCAACCCAGGATGTTAAAGCTGAAGCCATCATCGCTAAACTTCAATTAAATGCCCACAAAGCTCTTTACATAATCTGCATGTACATACCTCCAGGCAACAATATACCCATCTTAGAAGACTTCCTTAGCTGGGTTTCCACTAACTACCCCCAAGAAACTATAATTCTGGGAGACTTCAATATAGACTGGAATACTGTTAATAAGGATAATCCCTCCTGTCATATAAACTTATATGGTTTTACTCAATCCATTACCACTACAACGAGACTTAATAAACCCAGTAAGAAACAGAGTATCTTAGATTGGATACTTATAAACAAAGTCAAAGTCTCATACAAAGTAGGAACTTTGCCTGATGACCTCAGTGACCACTGTCTAACCTATATATCTAGAGAAAAGACTGACTATCAAAACCTCCCTAACACTAGAATAATACGTTCAACCAAACATTTTAAAAGTGACTTATTTCAAAATGATCTCAAAGCGTGCAACTGGAACCTCTTGAAATCACTTCCTCTTAATGAAGCAGTATCATTTTTTAATTCAACCTTCCTTTCCATTTTGGATAGACATGCCCCTGAACGTTCTATCAGAATGAAGTCTAATATAGCCCCATGGCTCTCAAAGGAAACAAAGAAATTAATTCACACTAAAAATAAAGCTTGGGCCAAATGGAAATACCATAGAATCAGTTCTGATTTTCTCCATTTTTGCCAACTAAGAAATCTTACAAAAAAAGCTATAATCTCTGACAAACAAAAATACTACTGTGAACTGCAAGAAACCCATTTAAATAAACCCAAACAATTCTGGACATCAATCAACAAACTCCTTAAACCTGGTACAGCTAAAACCCCCTCCCCCATAAATGCAGACCCAAATACCCCTAACCAAACTGCTAACACTTTCAACTCTTTTTTCATAGAAACCATCCAATCTCTTGCTAGACAACTGAACACCAACAACTTTTACCCTCCAAATAATCCTGTTGATTCCACCCATAACTTCACTCTTCATCCTATCTCTACCTCTTTCATCTACAAACTTATTCTCAAACTGAAACCATGCACCCCCTCTGCAGACAAACTCCCCTCTCTGTTTCTTCAAAAGGCTGCCAAACAGATTGCATACCCTATATCTATTCTCATTAATAGGACTATCCAAGAGGGAACCATACCAGATATATGGAAAGTCTCTCATATCATCCCCCTTCACAAAGGAGGTAACTCATTAGACTACACTAACTTTAGACCTATTGCTCTACTGTCACCTCTAGCTAAGATTATGGAAAAATGTATCCATCAGCAACTTGTACAGTATCTCTCTTTACACAACATAATAGCCAATTGTCAACATGGCTTTAGACCCCACCATAGCACCTCCACTGCCCTCCTTTCCTTTGTTGATACCATCAACTATCGTAACTCCAATCTTTTCACCTCTGCTCTATTCATTGACCTCTCCAAAGCTTTTGACATGGTGAACCATTCTTCCCTTATTAACATCCTTGAATCCCTCTCATTTGATAACCTGGCTTTAAAATGGTTTACTTCCTATCTTAGCAACAGACATCAAGCCGTTCGTTGGGACAATCATATTTCTTCCTTATTGTCTCTCTATTGGAGTCCCACAGGGCTCCATTCTAGGCCCTCTTCTCTTCTCCCTTTACATAAACGATCTCAACACTGTAATCCCTCAAGCTACCTGCATCCAATATGCTGACGACTCCACTATTATCTGTTCAGCATCTACCTCTTCAGAACTACTGTCTCTAACTCAAACTACTTTCAACACTGTAGAAAATTGGTTTACTAGACGGTACCTCCTCCTCAATGCTAAAAAAAACAAACTTCTCCTTTTTACTCCTACCACTCGAGCCTCCCCATTAAACTTCAACATCCTATCTAATGACACCACTGTCATCTCCCCTGACACAACAACTAAACTGCTAGGAATAACCATTGACAACAATCTCACTTTTGATCAACATATCAATAACATCATCAAAACTGTTACCAAAAAAATAGGATCATTATACCGCATTAAACCATTTCTTACACCTGCTTCTAGAGCAACTATCGCCCACTCCCATCTGATATCTACTCTCTTTTATGCCTCACCTATTTTCACTAACCTTAAAAAGACTAACCTAAATAAACTAGCAACTTGCTACAATAGTATTGCCCGTTTTGCTACTAGTAACCCTTTTAGAACACATCACTGTCATAACCTAAAACTCCTAGGTTGGCTTGAGCTACAAAACTGCATTATGATCTCACAACTTACCATTGCCCACAAGATACTTTACCAACCTGACAACACCCCTATACTTTCTCAACTTTTAATCCCCTATAATAATCTTACCTCCCTTCGATCTTCTGCTAAACTCATGACCAAATCTGTAAAATCCTATAACTTAGCTGGTGACTCTCTATTCACCAATACTGTAGGTAGGACATGGAATCAGCTACCCTCTGATATCACTCTAATCACCTCCTTACCACTCTTCAAACAAAAAATCAAACTGCACTTCCAAAATCACTGGCTTTGCTCCTGTAGGACTCCTGACTAAGCTTCTTCATTCCCCTTCTCTACCATAACTTTTCTCTGTTTTTACTAACCAGAAATACACATTCTTCTCTTCACCCTGTTGCTCTCCTCTCATGCTCTGTCCCACTTCACCTTTTCTCTACCCTCTCCTCTTTTCCATCTCCTTCTCCTCTCCTTACTAGACCTTTGTATCTCACTCTTCTCCTCCCTTGCATTTCTTCTTTACCTCTTCATATGTCCTGTATTAATTCTTTTTTACCAACAGTTTATCAAAAAATTTGCTAATCTTTAGCTTTTTTATTTGTGACGCTTCAAATGACCTAGTATACTTTTTATTAGCATGCCTTAGCTATTTGTTGTTGTTGTTGTTATTTGTTATTGTGACTCTTATTACAAAAGGTATATCCTTTCTGTACTTTTATTATATGTCTCATTGTAATTGATTTATGTGAGGAGCTTTTCTCCCCGGGCCTCTACTGAAAATGGACATATATCCAGCTAGACTAGCCCGGTTAACAAATGTAAAATAAATAAAAATAAAAATAAAATTTTGCTCTGACAGAATGTAAGATGCCTAAAAACAAAGAATAACTAAGTGCCATAGTATCTGCAAGGGGATATAGCTAGCACTAGAGAAATCACCCATAGAGGACACGATAAGACCAAGGTAAAGGCAGAGAAATTATTGTATAACCCAGAAATAATAAAATTAAAAAAAATTCTTGATGCCATTAGCTATGGAAATGCAATGCAATACATCATTGAGGTGCAATGTTACTATAAGCTTTCCTAGGGAAAACAAAGGTAACAAATTCAAGGGTTCACATCTAGGAAAACAAACCTTCCACAAACGAATGCAGGAAGGAAAGATGAAAAACTGGTCTGCAAAAGTACTTCTTTCTTTGATATTAGAAACACTCTGGAATAGAAATCTGTCCCTTTTTAGATTAAAAAACACTGGTTCTCTGACTCCTAGGGTAGGCAATTGCAGAAGAACCTGAGGAAATTATTCTATTTGGTATGAAGGAAGGAGTGGAAACTTCCCCAGAAAGAAAGTTTTTGGTATACTGTGCCAACTATATCTCATGAAATAGACACCCTTGAGTCCAGCACAATCTGTTGACAAAGGGGAATGTACAGAGCCAGCTGAAGGGACACATGTTGAAAGACTGGAGGAGGAGGAGCGGGTGGAACGCTGGTATAGTTATTTGGAAAGGTAAAATGGCCCTATTTAGAAAAGATCCTTGTTTAAGACTGAACACCTTCTGCCATCTCTTTCAGTTCCCTGTCTGGTTACAGATCATTTAATTCTGTTTCTGAGCCAAGAAAGGTGAAGAGGAAGAAATGTAAGGGGGGATGTAAGACAATGTTGAAACTCCTTAAATTATATTCCCTCTGTCACAAACTTGTTGGAGAGTCTGGGGGCTTCCTAAAACCTCCTTCTTATCCAAGCTAAATTAGAAATTTCAGACTTTACTTCATCAAACATGATTTGGTTATGTGTCAAAGTGTAATTCCTTTAGCTAGGCATTTCATATGGCTGGAAGAGCGGCATGAAGGTTTCTCAAACTGAATATTCAAAAAAAGCAGAAACTTTCAGTTACAGGAAATATACATCAGCATTCTATATGCTAAACTGGGCAGCCACGGTGGTGCAGTGGTTAGCACCGTCACCTCACAGCAAGAGGTTCTCCGGTTCGATCCTCGGCTGGGGTGCCTTCTGTGTGGAGTCTGCATGTCCTCCCTGTGGTCGCGTGGGTTTTCTCCGGGTGCTCCAGTTTCCTCCCACATCCCAAAGACATGCTATAGGTGGATTGGACACTTCAAACTGGCCCTAGGTGTGAGTGTGTGTGTGTGCCTTCAGTGGAAGGTTGGGCGCCAGGCTGGCAACTTGACACCGTAAAACTCCACTCCAATCATGAGTGGACAGGTGATCCACTGTGGCGACCCCTAACCGGGAAAAGCCGAAAGAAGAAGAAGAAGAAGAAGATTCTATATGCTAAACTGGAAGTAGTAACAATTCTCGGACAAAATTCATCCAAAATGCTCCTCTCAGAATCTGCAGGGGGTGGATTGGATGATCACTGGCAGCTATCACCTGCAAATAGAGGTATGGGGTCAGATTTACAAATTAAAGAGAAAGGATAATTTGATAAATTGTACAGTCTATCTGCTGCACTGGGAAAAGAAGTGTGTAAACAAGAGCTGTTACAGACAGCAATATCCATTTCCAGGAGAAAAAAATCAAGGAATGAGGCATATCCATATATAACATAGCATAATATCTCCTTTATGTTACTTTATTTTTATTTGTTTTGCTTTTATTTAGCAGGTTTGTTTGACTGGGTTTAGTCAAAAAAAAAAACCTTTACAGCAGAGGCCCTGGGAGGAAAGCTACAACATATTACAAACATTTTTTAAACAAGCGTTCATAAAATACATAACATTGCGCATTTGTTTGCCAAATACATAACAGATCATGTGATTAGTTGCTTATAAATTCAAACAAATGGAGGTTAGAGAAGGAACTAGGTAGGGCAGAAAATGTTAATTTTGTAATTAAGCGGTGGGATACAAATCAGGTTCACAGATAACTGATATACCGGCAGCTAAGGAACCAGACCAAAAAATCTGTCATTCTAGACAAAAAAAATCACTACACCCTCCTACAACAAAAATATCAGCTAAAGCCGCAAAACTTCTGGGCTGGTATTAACAATCTTCTCCACCCAGGCCGTTCTGTCACTCCTACTCCATCAGCTGCCCTTGATAAATCCCTTGTAGAAATTGTAAACAGCTTCAACTCCTTCTTTACTGAAACTATCCAGTCTCTAGCTACCCATCTCACTCCATCAGACACAAACACCAGCACTGGCACATCTAGCCCTGATGCCCCGAACACCCAACCCACCTTTATCTTTCAAACCGTACCTATCAATCTGATCCGGACCTTACTCAAAAATCTAAAACCTACTACACTAGCTGTCGACCACCTCCCAGCTGAATATCTTCAAGAAGTAGCTGATGTCATAACACTTCCCATTTCTATTCTGATCAACAGATCCATCTCAGAAGGATCCATCCTAGCAATATGGAAAATATCACGTTATACCTCTCCATAAAGGAGGAAGTTCCACAGAATTATCTAACTTTAGACCTATAGCCATTCTTTCACCACTAGCTAAAAATCATGGAAAGATGCATACACAAACAAATCATGCACTTTCTTATTCAAAACGGAAAGCTCGCCAACTCTCAGCATGGCTTTAGGCCATTCCACAGTACCAGCACGGCGCTTCTATCTTTCTCTGATGTCATCAATCTTCATCGTAACAATAACAAACTGTCTTCAGCACTCTTCCTAGATCTCTCAAAAGCTTTCGATATGGTCAACCATCAGCTACTGCTCAATACCCTACAAGCCATCGGTTTAGACTAACACAGAATACAATGGTTTCACTCCTACCTAAATGGTAGACAGCAGGCTGTCTTTATGGCAGAGCAAGCTGTCATCCCAACTTCCTCTAACCCTAGGTGTCCCACAAGGGTCCATACTAGGTCTCCTTCTTTTCTCTATCTTTATCAGTGATCTGCACACCACCATCCCAGGAGCCACCTGCATCCAATATGCAGATGACTCAACGTTAATATGCTCCTCCTCATCTCCTACACAACTTCTAACCCTCACCCAGACCACTTTCAGCACAGTAGAAACATGGCTACGCTAATTGGCACCTGCTTCTAAATCCTAACAAAACCAAGCTACTACTTTTCTCCCCTAACCATAGAATTTCTCCTCCTTCCTTCAACATCAAATCTACCAATGACATCATTATCGCCCCTGATGATCAATAGACAACAAACTTAAATTTGATAAACATGTCAATCACACTATTAAGTCCGTCAACAAAAAACTTGGCACCCTGTACAGAACCAAACCTTTCCTCACCCCCCTAGCTAGGGTAGCTATTGGAAGATCACACCTCCTCTCTACCCTTATGTATGCCTCCCCTGTACTCACCAACCTATCCAAAAGCGATCTCAACAAATTATCAGGATGTTACAATCATATAGCCAGATTCAGTACTGGCATGGCTTTTAGGACGCACCATTGCCAGAACCTCAAAGTACTGGGATGGCTAGAGTATCCTACCCTTCTACAGTTCAACCAGCTTATAGTAGCGCATAAAATACTCCATCAACCTGATAACACCCCTGCCCTCAAAAATATTTTCATCCCTCATAGTGCCCCCAGGCCATTATACTCAGCTGATAAACTAATGATACTGAGCAAAAAATCCAACAACTCTGCAGGTGATGCTATATTTGCCAACTCAACCGGTAAAATCTGGAATCTACTCCCTACTACCATTACCAAGGAAACCACACTACCACTATTTAAAAGAGAACTCAAAAATACCTCACATCTCATTGGCAGTGCTCTTGTTCTATATCTGACTAACAACTTCACTAATACAGGTCTTGCTACCTAATCTGCTGTTTAGCCAAGTATCTATGCCTCATAGCATTTGAATGTCTAAGCATTATGAATTATGAGAGCTGGCAGAACAGGTAGCTTACATCCTTCTAAGTTGGGAACTGCTGATTAAGGGCTCAGTGTCTATTATTCTAAAAGTGTATTAGTTCTGGTTTAAGCACTTGGGATTCAAGCCAGTTATTTTACATTAAGAAGGTTCGTGGTCTGCACTCTTGTGGGAGGAGAGGCTGGACTCTGCCCTTCTGAGCTGGGAATTTCTGGTTAAAGGCTTATAGTGCCTGCATATTTGAACTTGGTACACCTTGTTTGCTCTAGCATAGACTAGATCCAGGCCTGCTGAATCTAGCTTTGTTTGTATAACTTGAGCACTAATCCAGGCATTCTTTAAAGTATTCAGTTGTATTTATTACTGCTTGGTAGTAACTTGATTAAAGTGTAGCTATCATTCTAAGTCTTTTGGATTAAGCACTTGGGCTCAGACCAGTTGTTTTACATTAGGAAGGTTTGTGGCCTGCACTGTGGTGGCAGGACAGGTAGCTTACATCCTTCTAAGTCGGGAACTGCTGATTGAGGGCTCAGTGTCTGTTATTCTAAAAGTGTATTAGTTCTGGTTTAAGCACTTGGGCTTCAGGCCAGTTATTTTACATTAAGAAGGTTCGTGGTCTGCACTCTTGTGGGAGGAGAGGCTGGACTCTGCCCTTCTAAGCTGGGAATTTCTGGTTAAAGGCTTATAGTGCCTGCATATTTGAACTGTTTCTTACTGAAATTGGTACACCTTGTTTGCTGTAGCATAGACTAGATCCAGGCCTGCTGAATCTAGCTTTGTTTGTATGCTTGTTATTTCTCTGAAATGTTAATTCCACCTAAAACGCGGCTTTTCAGTGCTTCTGTGGATCCCTAGTGACATCTGCATTGCTTACTGTACTTATTTCCTTGTTTCACTTGAAAGAAAGTTACTGTTTGTCATTTTTGCATTTAAGTTACCTGTAACACATTGCATTTAAGTTACCTGGCACTTGCTCACTAAAGCAATTATATAAATCAGCACTAAAAAATTAAAAGCACTACACCCTCACAAACTCCCCTTGAGTACATTGTTCCCCATTGGCCCTTTTTTTTCAATTATAAAGGAATTCCCAATACTATTCTAGCATGTCCAAAGGTCAGTTGTCAATCTCCTCTCCAGTCCAGCTGGTGAATCTGGGAATCTTGAGGCAATGTTACAACTGCCTCATGTACACTGACGTCCCGCTCACCAGGCTGAACAAGGAGAAGGTCACGGTGAGCTGCCTGTCGGGCGCTAGGATCTGCCACATAACACATGCACTCAGGTCACTCCAAGGCAAGTACAAATATGACTCCATCATTGTCCATGCTGGTGTGAATGACCCGAGACGTACCTCCCTGGACTACATGAAAAGAGACATAGAGGAGCTCTCTGAGCATGTGGCCCAGGCCGGTATGACCCTGACCTTGAGTAGCATCTTACCCTCACCAAGAATGATGCCACAATATGAAGACAAGATGATCAATTTCAAGAATTGGCTTAAGTATTGGTGTCATTCAAAGGGGATCCAATGCCTGTCAGCCTGGGATGACATGCTCAACAAGCCACGATGCTTCGCTAGGGACGGCTTGCACCTGTCACCCCTGGGCTTTCGGATATTGGCAAAGGCTCTTGCTACCCCCATAGTGCCTTTTTTAGGCAAGGCTCAAAAGACAAACCCAACTCCATAGGTATCACAAGGGATAAGAAACTAAGAGTAATGCTACTCAACTCCAGAAGTCTAAACCTCAAGATGCATGCACACGAAACTCTCCTTAGCATGGAGAACATCGATATCTGTGCAGTAACAGAAACCTGGTTCAAGGCTCCCGAGAGCACCCCAGCACTGCCAGGTTATACCTCATACCATGCTTTTCGGCCCCAAAACTTGGACCGAACCACAAAAGGAGGGGGAGTATCAATATTCGTCAAAGATACCCACACCTTCAGGTTGGTGGCACAGCACGAAGCATCAGAGACTATCCATGTGCAACTAACAGTGGGTAAAACTGCCTTCCAGTTTATAGCCTGCTACAGACCACACTCCCAAACCCAGGAACCCCACTCGGCCTTCCTGAAAACACAGGAAAATATGAAGGTCTCTCCAAACACCATTATATTGGGCGACTTCAACTACCCAAACATAGACTGGGAGCATTACTATAGCTCCAGCACCCTAGCTCAATGGTTCCTAGAATTTATAAACTCAAACACTATGGAACAACTTGTTACCACTCCCACAAGAGGGGAAAACATACTGGACCTGATCATCACCAACATGGGGACTCTATGCTCCAGACCAGAAGTGTATCCCTCACTGGTAAGATCAGACCATAAACTAATCTCACTGGATATTCACATTCTGACCCCACCCCCTGCCCAGAAAACCACAGTGAAAAACTTCTCTAAAGCAAATTTCACACTCCTCAAAATCGAGGTGGAATCCTTCAAACCCCTCGGGCCTGTGGAAAATACGGCCCAGACCGCAGAATCCTTTATAAACGCATTCTATGAACACCTTCAGGAATGCATGGATCATGCAATCCCAAATAAAACCAAGACCCAATCCTCCAAAGGCAGACGTCCTGTCTGGTGGACCCCGCCATAAACAAACTATACAATAGAAGGAGGAAGCTACTACATGATAGAGCAAAATCCCAAAAGGGGAAGGCATCTCTGATCAGTATTAGCAAAAAACTACGGGCACTCATAAAATCATCTAAGGCCAGCCTCTAGAGAAAGATTGCACAGGAAACTAAGGATAATAACAAGGCTTTCTTTAGTTATGTTAGGAACCTGGGTGGGAATTCCCAGATATGCTCAGAATTGGTCCAAATTGACAAAAAATACACCGAACCCACAGACATTGCCAACATCCTAGCTGACAGGTTCAGTGCAAACTCCCCCCCCCCCCTACCAAAAGGGCAAATATCTATCCCAGCAGAGTGCATCTCAAATGCTCAGGTAAGAGCCGCCCTTTCCAAAGCAAAAAACACAGCATCAATGGGAACAGACGGTGTCCCGTGTTGCATCCTACATGAACTCCAAGAAGAGCTAAACCCAAACATAAAACTACTGTTCAATCTCAGCCTTACCACAAGATATGTACCCAAAGAGTGGCGTACAGCAACAGTGGTCCCTCTCCACAAAGGTGGTGCCTCAACGGATCCTGGAAACTATCGCCCCATAAGCCTGACTAGCTTGGTCTGCAAAGCTATGGAAAGGATCGTCATGGACCTCATAAAAAAAGATATCGGGGACCTACAGACAATGGATCCTATCCGGTTCGGCTTTGTTAAGGGCAGATCCTGCCTCTTGAACCTGGTCGATTTCTTTGAAACAGTTACCAAGGCCTTTGACGAGGGGAAGGTGGTCCACACAGCCTACCTGGACCTCACAAAAGCCTTCGATACAATACCCCACTCGGGCATTATAGATAAGCTCACCAGCTTAAATATAAACCCCTATGTCACTAGATGGATTGCAAACTGGCTCAAGGACAGAACCTACATGGTTAGAATTGCTGGAGCCATGTCAGACTCCAAACCAGTTACAAGTGGCGTCCCACAAGGCTCAGTCCTCGGACCTCTCCTGTTCGGTATATATTTCTCGGAGGTACAAGCCAACATGGAAGGACTGTGGCTGACCAAGTTCGCAGATGACTGCAAACTGTGCGCTATAATCGACTCTCCAGCCGACACAAGCATCCTCCAAAAGGGCCTCATAGAAACAGACAACTGGTGCCAGAGCCATGGCCTCAAGCTAAACGCCAAGAAGTGTATAGTCATCCCCTTTGGCAAAAACAAAGTGCCCACAAATTACCACATAGGTGGTAATCCATTAAGTACAGAAGAAGTAATTAGGGACCTGGGGACCCAAGTTGATAGCAATCTCTCATTTGACAACCACGTGGCCAAAGTGGTTAGAAAAACATTTTATATAGCCCACCTAATCATGAACGGATTCACATCTAGATCAGGGGAGGTCATCGTGCCTCTTTACTCATCCCTCATCAGGCCCATAATTGAGTACAATACCCATTTTGGGATGTACCTTACCAGACACCTGCAGCAAATGGAAAGACCCCAAAAGTACCTCACCAAGAGGATCAAAGGGCTCAAACAGATGCCATATGCTGCCCGGTTAAAGAAACTCCAGCTCTACTCAGTGGCATACCGCCTGCTCAGAGGCAATCTGTGCCTGATGTATAAAGCCATGTCCAACCCGGAATTAATGGACATGCTGCACCTCAGAAAATCCAAATCCCATTGAGCTACGCACTCGAGAGACCTGAACCTCAGCACTGAAATAAATAGGACATGCTGGAGGGACAGATTCATAACCCAGAGGCTCCCTTCACTCTGGAATAAAATCCCAGTCCAGGTTAGGCAGAGTCCCTCACTGACTCTCTTCAAGAGGAATCTTGATGAGTGGATGGGAGATAGTAGGTTTACCCTGGGTATCACTTCTGTGTCACTGTTAGACAGAGGCACAGTATACTAACTCGAAAAAAGGCATAGCAAAATTAATTTAAAATGGGTGGCGAAAGCCAAACACACTCTGGCTAGGCTTATAAATGCCCTAGGGCAGATAGCCTAGTATGTTCACATTTTCTGATATGTCTTTGCCAATAAGATGTAATATCTGCAGATTGTGTATATTGATATCTGCCTGTATTCTTTGTCTATATTTTTCTAAACATGTCTGCCTGAGTTTATCACTCAGTGATGTATGTACTGTCTCTTTTTTGGTATGTGGAGCTTTTCTCCCCGGGCCTCCGCTGAAAATGGATATATATCCAGTTGGACTATCCCGGTCAACAAATGTAAAATAAAATAAATAAATAATTTTTGTACATATATACAGCTATTATAAAGTTATAATAGAAATATAGAGGTGAGAGGGTAAGCAGTGTTACAAACTGTGTATATGACTAAGAGATAATGGTACAATTATTCAGGTACTAGTAAAAACTAGATGTGATACATAGGATTCTGAATTAAGAGAAATAGTTTTAATATATAGCAAGCTGAAGACAATAGTGGCATTTATCCTGAATATATAGGTTCATAGGTGTGTACTAGGCTAATGGATCTGGAGACTTTACAAGCCTAGCCCATAGGAGTACCCTGGCATCGTGCCACTCGACCTTAGTTCCCAGTGACTCTGTAGAGTAGAGCCACTGGAGTGATCCCCGGGGTGAATTTTCTATTTCCCATCCATTCATCAAGATTTCTCTTGAAGAGGGCCAGTGAGGTGCTCTGCTTGACATGTATGGGAAGTCTATTCCATAACATGGTCAGTCTCTGGGTTATGAACCTGTCCCTCCAGCATGTTCTGTTGATTGCGGTAATGAAGTTGAGGTCTCTGGAGTATGTGGTGTGGAGGGATTGGGATTTCTTTAGATGTAGCATTTCTAACTGAGCTGGGTCAGACATGGCTTTGAAAATCAAGCAGAGATCGCCTCTAAGTAGGCGATATGAGACAGAGAATAGTTGGAGTTTTTTGAGTCTGTCAATATAGGACAAGTGTTTTGTTGCAGGTGTCTAGTGAGGTACATGCCAAATAGGGCATTGTACTCAATGATTGGCCTAATGAGGGAAGAGTAGAGGGAGACAATGACCTCTTTCTTCCTGGATGCAAAACCCTTAGTAATGAGATGTGCCACATAGAAGGACTTTCTGACCACTTTGGCAATGTGCTGGTCAAAGGAGAGGTTGCTGTTAACCTGTGTTCAGTGGACTACCATTGATGTGCTAATTCATGGGAACTGGGTTTTTCCCAAAGGGGACAAGAACACGTCTTTTTGGCATTGAGCGTAAGGCCATGGTTCTGACACCAGTCGCTGGTCTCAGTGAGGCTTTTCTGTAGGATGTCAACATCACCTGGGGAGTTAATAGTGTCCAACTTGCAATTGTCTGCAACGTTTGTCAGCCAGAGTCCCTTTGTGTTGGTCTGGACTTCAGAGAAGTAGATGCCAAACAGGAGAGGACCCAAGACTGAACCCTGTGGTACTCCACTTGTGACTGGTCGGAAAACTGACTTGGAGTCAGCTACTTTCTATATGTGAGTCAGTTTGCAACCCACCTAGTGATATAGGGGTTGATGCCTAGCTTAGTGAGTTTTTCTATCATTCCTGAGTGGAGAATGGTATCAACGGCCTTGGCCAGATCAAGGCAGGCTGTATAACCCACCTAGCCTTCAGCCACAGCTCTGGTGACTGACTCAAAGAAGTTGACAAGGTTGAGCAGGCATGATCTACTCTTCACAAAACCAAATTGTGTGGGATCCAGAGTTTGGAGATTCCCTATATCTTTGTTTATTAGGTCCACAATGATATGTTCCATAGCTTTCCATATCAGAATCGACAGGCTAATGGGGTGATAGTTCTGGAGGTCTGTAGTCGCTCCTCCTTTGTGGAGAGGGGTGACTATAGCAGTGTGCCATTCAGTAGGGACAAAGCCTGAGGTGAGGATGTGATTGAACAGGACACACAGGTGAGGTGCCAGTTCAGTCTGCAGTTAATGTAGAACACAGCCAGGGATATGGTCAGGCCCCATAGAAGCTGTATTCTTGGCCTTGGACAGTGTTGTTTTAACCTGTGCAGAAGTAATACTGGGTGCCTGGCAATCTACTGGTATTGTGATTGGTCCTTTGGGGGGGAGGGGTAAAGTTGGCACTGAATCTGTCAGCCAGTATACTGGCAATATCTGTTGGATCTGTACAGGAGGTACCATTGTGCAGTAGTTCAGAGCAAATCTGGGTATTTGCATGGAGATTCTTTACATAACTATAGAAGGCCTTGTGGGTGTCTTTACTATCTGCTGCAATTCTGTTTTCATAGCTAGCTTTAGAGGATTTGATGAGGGATCTCAACATTTTGTTGAGGCTGATAAGGGAGTTTTTCCAGTCTTGGGACTTCAGCTTATTTTGCATCAGTTTCCTCCTTCTATTGTAGAGTTTATTTATGGCAGAGGCGCACCAAATTGACTTGCTTTTTTTGGAGGAGAGCGTCTTGGTTCTATTGGGTATGGCAAGATCCATGCATATGTGTAAATATTCATACAGTGCATTGGTATATGATTCGGCGGTCATGCAACAATTCTCCATTTGCATGGGTGCCGTGAAGTTAGCCACTCCTGTTTTTAGGAGTCCAAAGTTAGCTTTGGAGATGTTTTTCATGGTGGTTACCTTTGCAGGGGGTGGGAGGATGAGAGGGATGTGGATTTCCAAGATGATTAGTTTGTGGTCGGATCTAACCAGGGAGGAGTTGACTACTGGTGTAGACCAAGGGTCACCCATGTTAGCAATGACCAGGTCAAGGATGTTGCTACCTCTAGCGGGGGTAAGAATGAGCTGGTACAGGGCACTGGAGTAAATGAATTCCAGGAAATGCTGGGCAAGTGTATTGGTACATGAGTAGTTTTCCCAGTTAATGGAGGGGTAGTTGAAGTCGCCCAGTATGAGAGTGTTAGGCTGAACCGTAATATTCTCCAGGGTGCTTAGGAACATGGAGTGTGAGTCTTGGGACATGGTTGGGGACCTACAGCAGGCTATGACCTGAACTGCTGTCTTACACAATGTTAGCTGCACCTGAAGTATCTCTGATGCGTTATGTTGGGCTACCAGTCTGGAGGTGTGTGCATCCTTTATAAATATGGAAACACCACCACTTTTGGAGCTTCGGTCCAAGTTCTGTGGCCAAAAGGTGTGGAATGAGTTATAGTCTGGTAGTGCAGTGGTGCTTTCTGCTGCCTTGAAACAGTTCTCTGTTACAGCACAAATGTCAATGTTCTCCATTTTAAGGAGTGCTTCAAGCGAGTGCATTTTGAGATTTAGACTTCTAGTGTTGAGCAGCATGACCCTTGGATTGCATTTGTTTGTAGCTGTTACGGTGGTAATTTGTTCATTGGAACACCACCTAAAAAAAGGCACCATAAGGGTAGCAAGAGCCTTGGCCAGTATCCGGAAGCCCAGGGGTGACAGATGCAGAGCAAAGCGTTGAGGTCTGTCAATCATCTCATCCCAGGCAGACAGATACTGGATCCCTTTAGAATGACACCAGAAACTTAGCCAATTGTTGAAATCAATCATTTTCTGCTTGTACTGTGGTATCATTCTGGATGATGGTAGGATGCTGCTCAGGGTTAGGGTCATACCTGCCAGGGCTACATATTCCGAGAGCTCCTCCATGTCTCTTTTCATGTAGTCCAGGGAGGTATGTCTCAGGTTATTCACACCCACATGTACAATGACAGAGTCATATTTGTACCTGCTGTTGAGGGACCTGAGTGCATGCGTTATGTGGTGGATCCCGGCATGTGACAGACAGCTGACTGTTACTTTCTCCTTATTCAACCTAGTGAGTGGGACATCAGTGTGCCTCACTATTGAGTCAACTATGACTATGTTGGGCATGCTGTTTTGCCTTAGGGGCATTGGTTGAGTGGCACAATGTTTAGGAGAGTTATGTGTCTCGTGATTAGTGTTGTGTTATGGTGGTCAAGTGCATTTTTGCCTTGGAGGTCTCTTTTGGGTAAAATTTTATTGAGAGCCTCCATGAAGGTGGGTGTGTGGTTTGTGTTTTTATGTAAAGACAGTGTGGTGTGTATCCTGGAGAGCTATGTGTTCCATGTGGTGTGGTGCAAGTGTTGACCTTCTCCTCTTGACCATCTATTCCAGTCTTGGCCGGACAGTGCATGACTGCCAATTTGGATATATAAGTGCATCTCTTGCAAGTTTGAGATTTGGGAGGTAAGAGGAGAGGATTTGTCAGTGTACATGAGGTAGATGCTACACTGCCTCAGGATGCTCAATTCACCAGATTAATAGGAAAAAGCACAGGGAACTGACCTTTAGACATGCCTGGAGGGGTGGACATTAATAATAAGTACATGAACTATTTCCTTGTAGAACATTTAGTACTGGTAGCACTTTTGTGTGCTACAATAATTGCTATAAGAAGTCTGGTAAAGTGCTAGACTAATAAGCTAGTAAAAGTGCAGGAGAGGAGAGAACTAGCAGATCTAAGGGAAAAACTGAAGAGCAGACTTTGGCACCTCTCAGAAGCTTACAAACAGTCCTGGATACAGCAAATCTGTATCTGGACTATACTAGTTACAGGAAATGCAGGAAATAAGCACAAATGCAGGGTTTTAAACCAGAAAGTTGAAAGAGATGGAAAAACTGCCCAAACGGTCAGTAAACTACAATTTCTGAGCAAGAAACCACTCCTCTTGTGGTAGATAGGCGACCTAGTGCTTACCACTCCCACTTATAAGCTAGAAGGCTTCCCTCCAACACAGAAAGGCTTGCGGGGCTCAGAAGCTTACAGACAGTCCTGGATATAGGAAATCTGTATCTGGACTAGACTAGTTAGGAAATAAGCTTAGAATTTTTTTTAACAGAAAAGCAGCTAAAACAGCACTAAGACCAATTCAAGTGCAGTGCAAGCTACCACATGAGTGTGTAGCAATATTAAAGCAAATACAGTTTAAATAAATGCAATTTATTCAAACTGTACTCTGAATTTAATTCAATTATTGTTTTATTCAACTCTGAAAAGTGCCAAAAATATACCTGTCAGCTGAGCAGCACACTCAGTCAGAACACAAGGAGATTCTAGCAAAGTTTTTTTTTTTTTTTTTTTTTAGTAAAGTGGAAAGTGAGAAAGGAAGAACAAAAGATAGTTCAAGGTTAAGAACCTAAGTGGGTTGGCCTTCTCAAATGTTCTGTCTGTATTAGGTAGAATGAGCTGATGACACTAGACTGGGATGAGTATCCCAGATCAAATTTACACTAGAGGCGGCCAACTGAAAAACTGTTTATCATAGTAGAAAAACAGCAGTGCAAATACATCAGTTATATGATACACTCCTTGGCAGGAAATCAGAACAAACAGATGTTTAACAAATGGAGAAATTTTCATACAGTGAAACTAGCTAGAAATGATTAATTTTCACACAGTGAAACTAGCTAGAAAAGATTTACAAACAGTGTGACAGTAAAAAACTTATTTATCTGGCCCTGTAAGGCAGACAGTTTTAGTAAAACCATGCAGATTAGTTTTTGACAAAATACAGTAAAAAGTATGCAGCAGACAATAAAAAGTGTTATAAATATCCAGAATAAGCAATAACTAGTAAAAATAAGCAAAAAAAAAAAAAAAAAAACAGGATACTTATTGTTATATATCACAGATCACAGATCAGAGTTGTACTCTGTACCCCTCCTCTGATTAGCTTTGTTTTCTCTATCAGCACAAGATGGCTGCCAGAAATACAGGAAACTCAACAAACAAAACAACCAGGCCTGGATAACAGCAGGCCTCTATCTGGATTATGCTACGTGACTAGAACAGAGAAACCTCACAAAAATTCTCAGAAAAAGCACAGATATAGAGCACTCACAAACAGAAAATACAAGTCTCAGTATGAAAAAGCAGTTTACAGTTAAGTAATTCAGTAAACATGCAATTACAGTAATGAAACACTATCTAGCGATGAAAAATACAGTTAGAACAGTATAAAACAGTAAACAAATGCAGTGAAACAGATAAAAAAAGCTTTATAACAGTGCAAAATGCAGATTAGCTGTATAGCACAATTATAAGCTTTAAGAAGTGCAATTCAATGAAATAATGTAAGAAATAACTTATTCTGCTCTTGGAGTCTTAGGAAAGATCCACTGATTTGATAGGTAATTTTAGTTACGTTTTAAACAAGTTTGCATTCTGAACAGATTTCAGTGGTAGTGGGATGTGGTTCATAGCTTAGCTACACTATCTGAATACAGACAGTCACTTGCAGTATTAGATGATTTAGTTATAGAGATAAGTGATTGTTTCTCTACGGTGTAAAATTTTATTGGGGGAGTAGTGCTATATTAAGCTGTTAGGGCTAGGCATTTTTGGCTTATGGAGAAGTCTGATGATGTAGTTAGCTGAGAAATATCTAGGTGGTAGTTTTAACCAGTTTAATTCTCTGATGCCTAGGCAGTGGTATGTTCTATTGTTATAGTTTACTGTAGAATTGGCTATTTTATTATAGCATTGCTCAAGTTTGGACAGCTGTGAGACTTGAAGGTTTGTGAAGATTGGGGTAGCATAGATAAGAAATGACAGTAAGAAAGCAGAAGCTAGTATGTCTTCTGGCTATGTCAATGAGGGTTGTCTTTTTCTCTACACAATGTACCTAGGTTTTGATAAGTTTTTAACCATGTCCGATATGTGGTGGTTGAATTTCAACTGATTGTCTATGATATTTTGTGTGGTTTACTTGTAATATCATTGGGTTATTAGTAGACATGATAATGAATACTGTTGTTTTGGCAGAGATGGGTTTGGGAGTAAAAGCAATAATTTATTTATTTATTTATTTTTTAAGGTTAAGAATTTAGTAGTGGCTGTGAATTATGTATGTTTTAGTCGATAACAAGGACTGTTGTGTAAGATCCTAGAGTTTTGAGAGAGAGATTTAGCAGAGCATATTTAGGGTCGAGTCATCAGTGTATTAAACTAGGGAAGCATTTTTGTAGAAGTCACTGATGAATATCTTGAAATGTATGGGACCTAGTATAGATCCATGAGGGGCATCAATAGTTACAGCCATTAAGGTAAAGAAATCATTTTTCTGTTTCACTGCTTGTGTTCTGTTTGAGAGGTAGGAATGGAACCACTGCAGGATGAGGTTTATGTAAGAATCTCTGGTTGGAGATATTAGCAAAAGCTTTTAATAAGTGTAAGAAGATGGTGGATACTAGGCTTTCAGCATTTCTAGGGTTGTTGACAGTATTAAAATTCAGCAAAGCAGTAGTTCTGCTGTGATGAGGATGGAAGCTGTGTCAGGATGAAAACAGAAGCTATTTATCTACTAAATAGTTGGGAAGCTGCATAGGAATACAATTTTCTAATATTTTTTTCGAAAGGTGCAATAGCCTCAGCTGCTATTTTAAGACATTTCCACAAGTAGATTATCAGGGGCAGTTTTAGTAGGCTTTAATTCTGGGGGCTATTTTTTGATGGTAACTTGCTGGAAGGAGAAATGTTGCATTGCAGTTTCCACAGAAATTCCTCACTCATCCTGACAATACACTGAGGGGTAGAATTCCTTGAGCAGGGGTACTGAGGATTACTTTCCATCAGCATCAGAGTTGTGTGCTTTTAAATCAGTAAGAGAAAAAGTAAAATTCTAAGTTTAATTGCTTTCTTAAATCTATTTGTTTCATAATGCTCATCATACCTCTCAACCTCTTCATACAAATCTGGAAAGCCTAAAATAATGGGGGACAAAAGTCCAAAAATAGGGACAGATTTTTAAATATTGCACTTATAAACTTAGAAAGTTGATAGATTAACAGGTTTTATTTTAGAATACTTTTTCTGAAGGATATAAAGTCTGAAAATCAAATGTCTGTCATTATTTAGTGAGGTCTGTCCTTAGTGATTTGCCAGAAAACTACAATTTTTTTGCGGAATTAACCAAAAATATGACAAATTGTCAACAAAAAAATCTGTCCTTTTTGTGAAAATCTGCACAGTTGAGTAGTATGCTGCTGATATATCCATTAGTCAAGTTCAATGCAATATGCAATCCTTGGCTTCTGATATCAATAATTCTGCCTGTACCATACATACATACACACATTTTATATACATATACATACATATATATATATATATATATATATATATATCTTCATACAGACAAGTAAACTCACACACACACAAATATTTTTGGATTATGATGGTTCAGGCACAGTTGCGGGAATGCAAAACACAATCTGATGAAGAAGATTTGGGACAGACATGAAGAAGACAAGAAGAAACAGGGGTGTTCATCAAAGACATGGGTGGATTGTGTTAGAGATGATGTGTGCGAGTTGAAGATGGTAGAAGAATGGCACTGAATGAGAGATGGTGACAGCGGACATGACACTCTGACACAAGGTAGAAAATGGGAAAAAGAGGACTGAAGATGGTGTGTGTGTATTAAAACCACAGGGAAAACTGGTTGTTGCTGACTGAGACTCCTTAAAAGTGGGGGATATATATATATATATATATATATATATATATATATATATATATATACATTTGCACTGCAGCTATCATATTTTTCATTTACTTTATATATTCTTTATTGACACAGTAAGTCCTACTAGGCAAGTGGCCTCTTTTCAGGGGAGACTACTTATTTTTCTTCTTTCGGCTTTTCCCGGTTAGGGGTCGCCACAGCGGATCACCTGTCGGCTCATGATCAGCACTGGAGTTTTACGGTGTCGAGTTGTCAGCCCGGCGCCCTACCTTCCACAGAAGGCACACACATGCACTCACACACGCCTAGGGCCAATTTCAAGATGGTACTTCTATCACTAGGGGAGATTTTGGCCAAGGCATCAAGGAACTTCTCCTACTCTTTTGATAGGTGCCATGGGACCTTTTATATCTACTTGGGTTACCACTGACTCAAGCAGGCAACACCTTCATTTAACGTCTCACCAAAATGACAACATGCTTAGGAGTACAGCACATCCTAATGTAGTGTCGGCAATCCAGTCACCCAAAATAGGAACACAGCCCACAACCTATGGGTCTTCTAGAAGCAAAGGTGAGTGTGCTACCTGTTTAATCATTGACAATGCAAATATGAATAAAGTAATTTGTAAAAGACAAATATTTTGGTATTGCAGTAATTTATCCTACACATTACTTTTCTCTGGATTCAGTTGAGTAATGTCATACTATGATAATTTCCCTACTACTGTTATAGGTATTAAGATATGCTATTTTGTATTTCATTTTTATCACTACTTGGAGATTAATGCACAGTTTCTGGACACTGCATTTGCGTTATACTGTATACATTTATCTTGTGAATTGTGTTATTTGTTTGTGTTGCATTTTAGCCTGGGTCATGCTTGAAAAGAACATATGCCTGGCTAACAAAATAAAAACATACATAAATAAACTTCAATTAGGTTTCAACTCTCAACTTTATTTCAAGATGGATAGCCATATGTCAGCCTCCTAAGACTGTTAATTTTTTCAGCCTCATTAGCAAAAAAAAAAAAAAAAAAATAAGTACTACTTAAGTTATACATTGATTCCCTTTTTGATATATAAAGAAAAGTAAAGCTATTTTGTTTACTGAAGAAAAGATGAATGTATGTGGCTAGTTTTGTAACCACAGAGATTTTGTTTTATGTAAATAAGTTGACATATAATAACTGCAGAAGTGGAAATTCAACTTTACTAAACATGTTTGAGATTTGTTCCAACACACCCATAATACCGAGCCAGCAAATCCTCTCTGAGTAAATTGATTTTACAGGCTCGTATTTTTCAGCCTGTTTATGAACAGAATGTGGTAGCATCTGTTAAAGATCTGAATCACATAAAAAAAAAAACATATTTCTCTTACAAAAAATATTCAGCTAGGCTATAGCAGGAAAAGAAAATGTTTGTTAATATGAGTACTTGAGGTCACACTGAAATAATGATAAAAATATGTATACGTATTACATATTAACCTCAACAATGACACAGCAGTTAATAACAGAAAAGTAGCACTAGCAAGCACTTTAACTGTAAAATTAAAATTTGTATAGCGGTACAACCACAGGTACCAGTATCCTCAGACAAAAAAAGTCTTCCAAACCCTGGCATCCTTTAACACTGGTTACACATGAACAAAGCAATCTGCATTTGTGTATTTGTAGAGAAGTATGTTTTCCAAATTCCAGTGAAAACTTTTGTTAACTGTTCATAGGTAAGAACTAGGCTAGCTGCCCTTGAGGGCCATTTTAAGAATAGCTAACTTGCCTTTCAAAGGTGAGAATCAAACCCTGAACCTGTTCCATATTTATTTGTGCAACTATACATGGTTTTATTCTAGTTTGCACAAATTGTGTTTGGAATTTTGAAACACTACAATATATGACTTTGGTATAGTGCATTTGTGTTCAAAGTCTGAAAGAGAAAGGACATGAATGTAAGCTCCTGTAATGGTGGATGAACATGAACATGAAAGACCATTTACAAGACAGATAATAAAGGAAACTGGAAGAGGGTTATTATATTCACAGATCCTAAGGCCTTGCTTTGTAGTTTATCTAAAAATAAATATAATGCAGTTAAATGAAGGAACACTGTGACTTGCTCTTCAGAAAATTATAGGAAGAAAACACAAGCAGAATCGATAAAACAATATACAAAAACAAATGTAGTGAGCAACACAGCCGCTCAGATTTTCAAGTACATTGCATCTAGATATTGCTTTGATTTTCAGTAGTAGAGGCAGTAGATAAGGATATTCCCCTGAAATCAAGCAAAATGAACTTAAAATACTGGTCTCCAATCAAACATCCTAAAGGTCAGATAAAATGCACAGATGCTTCTAAAGCTTTAATCTTAAAACTACTAGATTCAAGCATTTTCCTACATACTCACTGAAGCATATTACTGCAATTAAGGTCTTTGATATTTTTCTTTTTTTTAGCCCAAGAAGAAACAAGTACCTCACTCTTCAACATATAACAGTAAATGACTGTAGCAGCTGAACAGCATGCAATATTCACAGGCAGAGCTTCAGTTAGTAACATATAAAGGTCTGAGATGCACTTTATTCAAAGGTCATTCACAGAAAACAAGGTACATACTTGCTGTTTCAGCAGCTCATTTTAATAAGAACATGCTTTTAAAAAGTTGAGAAGATTATCCCTTTTTTCTCACCATTAGTTAAGCCTTACTACAAACTGGTATGATAGTTTTTACTATTATGAAAAAAGCAGATTGAACTAAAACAAAACTTAGCCAATTTATTATAGTGAAAAATGAGTTATACCAAGCTCTGCATTATTTTCACTGGATGGTTAAAGGGCAACTATGCTGTAATCACAAATTTTGTTTTTTCTAGAGACTACTTTTCTGCAATACAAAATGTGTGGTTAAGCTTTTTTTTCCTCTTATGTGCATATGTATTCTATTAAGCTTATTCAGTGCACTTCATGTTGGATTTGAATGTAGTCATTCAGAACTCCCTTGTTTCCTTCCCAAGGGGCAATAAACCAGTTAAACCTTCTGGAATACACACTACCTTTGCACTTAATAAAGGGATTCCAGATTCTAAAATTTTGATCTACAGAAACTTGACCTGATACCTTCCAGCTGTTACCATCCACTTACCACATCATCGTAAACCCTACTCCTGGTTTCAATTTACATTATGCAACCCTGTTTTCATTCCCTCTGGTGAACACAATTAACAAGATTCAGTTCCTGTCAAAGCTTTCAGTCCCGGATCACTGGGGAACAATAAGGTTATTATATTTTTGTGTGTGTTTGTGGTGGAGGTGGTTAGGCAAGACTCTCATTGTTTACTTTTTATGACCACATCAAAAAGCTTATCTTAATTGTGCAGCTCTTTATTTCCTTTATTTATTCTGCATAGTATAACTGCAAGCAGTATAGTCCAAACAGTACAGTTTAGTGAATTCATTTTAAATCTTATAGAGAATAACCTTACCAAAAGTAATGCTGCCCAAAAAAAAGCAAATTGAACAGTAAAAATGGCAACAACCACCACAAAGTAAAGTCCAAGGTTTAATCACTAAACAGCATAAAAAGACATTTTAAATCTTAGCAGTCTGTTAACATATTCCCCTTACTCTGCAGTAAAGCAATCTCAGATTTAGCATGTAAAACTATCATAGGTTGCTGTACTGTACAGCCCCCATTGTGACAGTAAATTTTGGACTTCATTGTTTAAAATGATTTTATTGCTTGCGTCAAACATGTCTTTTTACAGCAAGGTCAGAAAACCCTTACACCTGGCTAATATTCAGAGATCAAAAAACAAAACAAGAAAAATAGAAGACTGCTTCTACTGATGTTTGAAACCTACATCATTCTGATGCTTTCTACAGAGCAAGTGGCAATCATGTATAATGTCACAGCACTTAGCTAGCATTCAGAAATCTGCACAAAATAAAATATGAAATGAACAGAAAACTCTGTCAACTAAAGTTTTAGCTTTGCATTGCTTATATGCTTTCCTGCAAGGTAGTAGCAAGGGACACCATAACATTCTTGAAAGGCTACTTTTCTCTGAGAATAAAAAGCACAGGTGAAACTAATGAATGACTTAGTGAGAGCTGTTGTGAGTACAACTGCAATTTAATATGGAGTTTGACTAACAGTTGCTTAGATCTGAGATGGAGATCTAAGATGGAGTTGCTTAGATCGGAGATGGAGATCTAAGATGGAGTTTGACTAAGAGTTCCTTAGATCTCTGTGGAAACTGTTTTGTCCCACCTCCCCCTATTTTCTCCCGTGTCTTCAGCTGGTATAACTGTTTTTTACAGCTTGAGTGTTATCTAACTCAAGGATCACTTGCATAAAATTAGACCTGTTAGTAACAGCCTGCATTTAATTGTTGGAACCTGTGTTCTGAGAGACTGCCTTCCAATCTATCTGCAAATATACAGAGCTGAGTATATTTATTTTGGTTTTAGAGTTTGTACTAATTGTTGCTTAGATCTCTGTTGAAACTGCTGTCTCCCTGTTCAGAGACTGCTTTCCAATCTATCTGCAAATATACAGAGCTGAGTATATATTTTTTGGTTTTAGAGTTTATACTGTTAATTGTTGCATAGATCTCTGATGAAACTGTTGTCTCCCTGTTCTGAGAGACTGCTTTGAAATCTATCTGCAAATATACAGAGCTGAGTATAAATTTTTTGGTTTTAGAGTTTGTACTGTTAATTGTTGCTTAGATCTCTGTTGAAACTGTTTTGTTCCACTCACCCTCCCTATTTCTGGCTTGTAGTTTAAATTTGGTGGCTTTTGCAGTTGCCCACCCCACTGTAGATTTGATATGGGACACTTCCCCAGTCCCATCTCTTTACCACATTCTACCTAATAAACTCTTTCTGCACTTGCTTTTAGTCCTTTTTAATTTAATTGCATTTTTTAAACTGTGTTTGGTATAATATTGCTACATACCCAAGTGTGCTAGCTTGCACTGCATGTGAATTGTTTTTACTACTGTTTTAGCTACTTTTCTGTAAAAAAAAAAAAAAAAAAAAAAAAACGTAAGCCTGTTTCCTACCTTTCCTGTAACTAGTGTTCCAGATACATATTTGCTGTATCCAGGACTGTATGTAAGCATGTGAGCCTCCCAAGCCTTTCTGTGTTGGAGGGAAGCCTTCTAGCATATCAGTGGGAGTAGTAAGCACTAGGTAACCTGTCTACCACACAAGGAATGGTTCTGGCCCAGAAATTGTAGTTATTGGCTGTTTGGGCAATCTCATCTATCTCTCTCAACTTTCTGACTTGAAAGCCTGCATTTCCACTTGTTTCTGCCTGTAACTCATGTAGTGTAGATACAGATTCTTAGTTTTAGCACTTAAATTGTCTTATTCGTGCTCAGCACTTGTTCAGAACTTGTAAGCACTAAATAAACTACTAATTACTACAACACTCAACCTTCCTCATTACCTAGAAGAAAACAGTTTTTTGTACTTACTTTTCTCACTTGCTTAGAGAAAAACAGCTCTTGTACTCACTTTCCTTACTTACCTAGAGGAAAATATTTTTTTATTCAGGCATGTCCAAGGGTCAGCTCCCAGTGTTCTCTCCTGTCTATCTGATGAATCTGGGCATCTTGAGGCACTGTAGAAACTGCCTCATGTACACAGACAAGCCTCTCCTCCTACCACCCAACACTACAACCTGTGAGAGATGCACCTATCTAGCCAAACTGGAGGTAAAGCTCTCTCCAACCAAGACTGAACTTGACAGTCATGAGGAGAAGGTAAACATTGGCACCACACCACAGTCATCACATAGTCTCACTAAATCTACACCACCAAAATCCACACATAGTAACACAAAAAACATTTGCAGAGGCTCTCAATAATAATCTGTCTAAGCAACAGAGACCTCCAAAGCAGAAACGCAAGCAACTCCCATCCCCCAACACAACCCAAATGACACACAGCCCACAGACTCAGTGTGACACTCAACCACAGCCAATAACGCAAAATAACGTGTCCAACACACTAGTTATAGGTGACTCTATAGTCAGACACACTGATGTCCTACTCACGAGGCTAAACAAGGAGAAGGTTACTGTCAGCTGCCTGTTGGGTGCCAGGATCCACCACATAACCCACGCACTCAGGTCACTCCACAACAAGTACAAATATGACTCCGTCATTGTCCATGTTGGTGTGAACGGCCTGAGACATACCTCCCTGGACTACATGAAAAGAGACATAGAGGAGCTCTATGATCTTGTAGCCCAGGCAGGTATGACCCTAGTCCTGAGTAGCATTCTGCCACCGCCCAGAATGATATCGCAGTACAAGGACAAAATGATTGACTTCAACAATTGGCTAAGCTTCTGGTGTCATTCTAAGGGGATCCAGTATCTGTCTGCTTGGGATGACATAGTTGACAGACCACGATGCTTTGCCACAGATGGCCTGCACCTGTCACCCCTGGGATTCTGGATACTGGCTAAGGCTCTTGCTGCCCCTATAGTGCTTTTTTTAGACAAGGTTCAAATGACAAATTCACCACCGTAGCAGGAACAGGCAAGCAAAAACTGAGGGTAATGCTACTCAATGCTAGAAGTCTAAATCTCAAAATGCACTCACTCAAGGCACTCCTGAAAATGGAGAACATCGATATTTGTGCAGTGACTGAGACCTGGTTCAAGGCTCCAGAGAGCACCCCTGCACTACCAGGCTATAACTCATACCACAATTTTCGGCCATGTAACCTGGACCGAAACACCAAAGGCGGAGGTGTGTCCATATCCATTAAGGATATCCACACCCGAGTCTAGGCTAGTTGCTCAGCATAATGCATCCGAGGTTATCCAAGTGCAACTAACTCTGGGCAAAACTGCAAACCAAATTGTAGCTTGCTACAGACTCCCCACCAAGCCCCAGGATTCCCACTCCTCTTTTCTGGAAAATATTAGGGTTCAACCAATATTTTCTTGATGTACTGGAAAATATTAAGGTTCAACCAAACACCCTAATAATGGGCGACTTCAACTACCCCACCTTTAACTGGGAAAGCTACTCGTGTACCAACTCCTTAGCTCAACGCTTTCTGGAATTCATAAACTCCAATGCCCTGGATCAACTTATCCACACCCCCACCAGGGGCAACAATATCCTAGACCTAGTCATTACCAACACGAGTGACCAGTGTTCCACACCTGAAGTCAACTCCTTGTTGGTCCAATCCGACCATAAGCTAATCACCCTTGATATCCACATCCCGCCCCCATTAAGGAAACCACGGTAAAAAATTTCTCCAAAGCCAACTTCATGCTTCTTAAGACAGAAGTGGTGAACTTCATGACACTCATGCAGATGGACAATACAGTTACGACTGCTGAATCCTACACAAATGCACTCTATAAGCACTTACACAAGTGTATGGATCTTGCTATCCCAAACAGAACCAAGACTAAATCCTCCAAAAAAAGGAAGCCAATCTGGTGGTCCCCTGCCATAAACAAACTGTACAACAGAAGGAAGAACTGTTACAAAAGAGAGTAAAATCCCATGAGAGGAGGAACTTCCTGGTCAGCCTCAGTTAGAAGCTGAGATCCCTTATAAGATCCTCCAAAGCTAGCTAAGAAAACAAAATTGCCACTAATTCTAATGACAGCCACAAAGCATTCTATAGCTATGTCAAGAATCTCGATGGCAACACCAAGATCTGCTCTGAGTTACAGCACAACGACATGAAAATTACAGAACCAACTGATATAGCCAACATCCTGGTAGATAGGTTCAGTGCTAATTTTACCCCCTAAAGGGCTCATATCTATACAGGAAGAATGCAAAGTCCCTGTAAACACAACTACGCAGATAAAAGCTGCACTCTCTAAAGCCAAAAACACAGCATCCATGGGACCGGACAACATCCCAGTCTGTGTTTTACATGAACTTCAGAACAAACTGGCTCCCTACTTAAGCACCATGTTCAACAACAGCCTTGCATCAGGCTTTGTGCCCACTGAATGGCGCACAGCAACAGTTATCCCACTCCACAAAGGGGAGCCACCACTCATCCCGGGTACTATCAACCTATTAGCCTGACGAGCCTGGTCTGCAAGGCCATGGAATGTATCATCATGGAACTCATTAACAAAGACATTGGTAACCTCCAAACTCTGGATCCCATCCAGTTCGGGTTTGTAAAAGGCAGATCATGCCTCCTGAACCTGATCGACTTCTTTGAGGCAGTCACCAAAGCTGTAGATGAGGGTAAGGTGGTTCACACAGCCTATCTTGACCTTGTCAAGGCTTTCGACACCATCTCCCATTCTGGAATTATAGCTAAACTCACTAAACTAGGTATAAATCCCTAAGTCACAAGATGGGTTGCCAACTGGCTCACTGACAGAACCCACACTGTAAAAGTTGCAGACTCCAAATCTGACCTCAAAGCAGTGACAAGTGGAGTACCACAGGGTTTCCTTCCTGGGATCTCTCCTGTTTGGTATCTACTTCTCTGAAGTACAGGCTAACACAGAAGGCCTCTGGGTAACGAAGTTCGCAGATGACTGCAAACTAGGAGCCATAGTCAAGTCCCCAAATGATGTGGACATCCTACAGAAGGGCCTCGCTGAGACAGATGCCTGGTGTCAGAGCCATGGCCTCAAGCTCAATGCCAAAAAGTGCAGTGTCATCCCCTTTGGTAAAAACTCTGTACCCATGAACTACCACATAGGCAACAATCTACTTAACACCGAATGTGTGATAAGAGACCTTGGTACCCAGGTGGACAGTAGTCTTTCCTTTGATAGTCACATCGCCACAGTAGTCAGGAAGTCCTTCTACATGACACACCTCATCATAAAAGGGTTCTCATCCAGGAAAAAAGAGGTCATTGTTCCTCTCTACTCAACACTCAATACACCCATTATAGAGTACAATGCCCCTTTTGGAATGTACCTCACAAGACATCTGCAGCAGCTGGAAAGACCACAGAAGTACCTCATAAAGAGGATTACTGGCCTCAAACATATGCCCTACACTGACAGTCTCAAAAAAACTCCAGCTTTACTCCATAGCATATCGCCTACTCCAAGGTGATCATTGCATAACATATAAAGCTATGTCAAACCCAGAGTTGTTGGAGACATGCTTCACCTAAAGAAATCCAAATCCCTCCGAGCTACATGCTCTAGGGACCTAAACCTTGTCACCACAATAAACAGGACATGCTGGAGGGATAGATTCCTGTCCTAGAGACTTCCCATACTCTGGAACAAGCTACCCATCTATGTCAAGCAAAGTTCTTCATTAGCACTCTTCAAGAAAAATCTTGATGAGTTGATGGGAAATAGGAAATACACCCAGAGACTTCTGTGTCTCTGCTCGACAGTGGCTCAGGAAAATAATTTTCTTGGGTGGCGTAAGCCAGGGAACCTTGTTGGCTAGGCTTACATAGGCCCTTGGGCCGATAGCCTAACACCTACCTATGAACCTATAACAGCATTGAAATTTCCTGTAAGTACCCCTCCCCCAACCCCTGCAGCCAAAGATGGGACATGCTCAGAATGCCAGACTGAACATGTAAACAAAGGCCAGAATCAAAATAAAAAAATCTCTGAGACTGTCCCTTTAAGTCCTGGAGTAAAGAAACCTGACATCAGTGACAGAAACAGACTGACTTCAGGAGATGATCGCTGCATTTTCCAGAATTCTAACGTATGCATTACTGTGCATCTGAAAAAACATATCTTAAATGTGCTGTGTTGAAGACTCCATGAGTTTTTATTACTATCTATTTATTACCCATATCCTAAACAGTTCATAGGTTCATACTAGGCTATCTGCCCTAGGGCATTTATAAGCCTAGCCAGAGTTGTGTGGCTTTCACCACCCCTTAGGTTGAAGAATACTATACCCATTAGTTTGCTGTGCCTCTGTCCAGCAGTGATACAGAGATGATCCCCGGGGTAAACCTACGATCTCACATCCACTGGTCAAGATTCCTCTTGAACAGAGCCAGCGAGGTGCTCTGTCTCACATGGACCGGAATTCTGTTCCACAGCATAGGGAGTCTCTGGGTGATTAATCTGTCCCTCCAGCACGTCCTATTTATAACCGTGTTGAGGTTTAAGTCTCTTGCTCTTGTGGCTCTGGTGGATTTGAATTTCTTGAGGTGGAGCATGTCCATTAATTCCGGGTTGGACATGGCCTTGTATGTCAGGCACAGGTCACCTCTGAGCAGACGGTATGCGACTGAATAGAGCTGGAGTTTCTTCAGTCGGGCAGCATATGGCATATTTTTGAGCCCCTTTATCATTTTGGTGAGGAACTTTTGGGGTCTTTCCAATTGCTGCAGGTGTCGGGTAAGATACATTCCGAATGGGGCATTGTACTCAATCATTGGTCTGATAAGTGAAGAGTACAGGGGAACAATGAGCTCCCTTGATCTGGATGTGAATCTACTCATAATCAGGTGGGCAATGTAGAAGGTCCTCCTAACCACTTTGGCAATGTGAGTGTCAAAAGAAAGGTTACTGTCAACTTGGGTCCCCAGGTCCCTGATAACCTCTTCTGTGCTTAATGGATTGCCACCTATGTGGTAACTTGGGGTTACCTTGTTTTTACCAAAGGGTATGACTATACATTTATTGGCGTTTAGCTTAAGGCCATGGCTCTGGCACCAGTTATCTGTTTCTATGAGACCTCTCTGAAGGAAATCTGTGTCTGATGGATTTTCAACTATGGCACCTAGTTTGCAGTCATCTGCAAACTTTGTCAGCCACAATCCTCCTATGTTTGCCTGCACTTCTGAAAAGTAGATGCCGAACAAGAGGGGGCCCAGGACTGAGCCATGTGGGACACCGCTTGTGACCGGCTTGGAGTCTGACATGGCACCAGCAACTCTAACCCTGTGGGTTCTGTCCTTGAGCCAGTTTGCAACCCATCTTGTGACATATGGGTTTACATTTAAGCTGGTGAGCTTTTCTATGATACCCGAGTGGGGTATTGTGTCGAAAGCTTTTGCTAGGTCAAGGTAGGCTGTGTGAACTGCCTTACCCTCATCAATGGCCTTGGTGACTGTTTCAAAAAAGTCGACCAAGTTCAAGAGGCATGATCTGCCCTTGACAAAGCCAAATTGGGTAGGATCCAATGTCTGTAGGTCCCCTATGTCTTTATTTATGAGTTCCATTATGATCCTCTCCATAGCTTTGCAGACCAGGCTTGTTAAGCTTATGGGGCGGTAATTACCAGGGTCCGTAGAAGCACCGCCTTTGTGGAGTGGGACCAAAGTTGCCGTACGCCACTCTTTGGGTACGTATCCTGTGGTAAGGCTAAGATTAAACAGCAGCCTTATGTGTGGGTTTAGTTCCTCATTGAGTTCGTGTAGCACACAGACGGGTGCACCATCCGGTCCCATTGATGCTGTGTTTTTAGCTTTAGAGAGAGCAGCTCTCACCTGGGCATTTGAGATGATTGGGAGGCTACACTCTGCTGGGATAGATATTTCTCCTTTTGGGGGGTTGGAAGGGGAGAAATTTTCACTGAACCTGTCTGCCAGTATGTTTGCAATGTCTGTGGGTTCAGTGATTTTTGTATCATTTTGGACTAATTCTGAGCATATCTGGGAGTTTCCACCCAGATTTTTAACATAGCTAAAGAAGGCCTTATGATTGTCTTTTGAGTCCTTGGCGATTTTTCTCTCAAAGTTGGCCTTGGATGATTTTATGAGTGATCGTAGTTTTTTACTAGTATTGATCAGAAATGTCTTCCCTTTTAGGGATTTTGCTCTATCTTGTAGTAGCTTTCTCCTCTTGTTGTAAAGTTTGTTTATGGCTGGGGTCCACCAGATCGGGCGCTTGCCTTTGGTGGAAAGGGTCTTGATTTTATTTGGGATTGCTTGATCCATGCAATCCTGGAGGTGCTCGAGAAAGCATTTGTAAGGGATTCAGCAGCGTGGGTTGTGGTTTCCAATGGCTCAGGGGCCTTGAAGGATACCACACCAGTCTTAAGAAGTGTGAAGTTGGCTTTTAAGAAGTTCTTCACTGTGGTCTTTTGTTGGGGTGGGGGGATGTGGATCTCCAGTGAGATTAGTTTATGGTCTGATCTCACCAATGAGGGATATACTTCCGGTGTGGAGCATTTTGTCCCCATGTTTGTGATGATCAGGTCTAGTATATTTTCACCTCTTGTGGGAATGGTGACAAGTTGTTCCATAGCATTTGAGTTTATGAACTCCAGGAACCTTTGGGCTAGGGTATTGGGGCTTGAGTAATGTTCCTAGTCTATGTTTGGGTAGTTGAAGTCACCCAATATGATGGTGTTTGGAGAGACATTTATACTCTCCAGTGTCTTCAGGAAGGCTGTGTGGGGTTCCTGAGTTTGAGAGGGTGGCCTGTAACATGCTACAAACTGTAGGTAATCTTTGCTTAGCATGTTTCATCTAGTTCTATTTGAAAACCTATGCTTGGAATGTACTTAGTAGATCTGGAAGCCACCTGTTAAAATAAAACAAACACCACAGGAACATTACTCAAAGGTTGCCATAATGGTTTCACACAATGCCTCTAAAATTAACATAGAGTTCCACATTAGCAGTGTTCAAAAAGAATCTTAGCATATGTATTTGTGGAACACAAAATATCAACAAGGAATACCGATAACAATTCTAAAAGGCCAAGAGGCCACAAGCTTGGCACTTAAATCTTTGACTAGACCTATAAATGGGTAGAATGAGCTCAATACATAAATGAAAAAATATCAGGTCTAACTATCCTGAAGAACTGCCATTCCTAAGAATGCACTGCTCCTGTTGTGAAGGTCCAAGCTTATGTACACCAACGAGGTGGCCACAGTGCAGACATCTGAAGTAGAAACATTCCTAAATGAGTCATAGAAGCAGTTGCCTTTCTGGTGCAGTGTCCATGCAATACTCCAAAAGCTAACCTGTGTTCTTAGACAGAGTTAGCTATTGAAATATTTACTACCTTTCAGTGAGCAGGAGTTCCTTCAGGGCAGAAACCATTTGCAGAGGATACCCAGGCAGGAATCTCCAAGAATAAACTTTGTTGCACATTAAGGGGGTACTAGCTCGTTCCTGAAATAGCAGTTTTGCCTCGGTCCTAAGATGAAGCACTGTCAATCATTGAGTTAGTCCCCTCCCATTTTCTGACATCAGTCCTGATGTCGTAGCAATAACACCCTCTGCATTCACGTACCTTAAAAAGCTGTGCAAAGCTCTATTCCAGTACTGTTTTTGTTCCGTCTGGAATAAGACACTCATTGTTCGGGTTCCCGTCTTCACACAGTGCTCACTACAGCTTCTTCAGTTTGTTTCGGCATTGATTGAGGTAAATGCTATTGTATGCACTTATTTTCATTTTTAGTATTTTCTAGGTTTTATCTGCTAGTACCCGATTGCAGCATTGCACTAAAAGTTACCTTACTTGCTTGTCTGTTAGTTTCTGCAGAGTATACAGCAGTGCATAACTATGTTTTGAGTTTGCATACAAAATTTCTCACATACTGTAACCTTTCTATGCACAGCTACCAGAATAGTAAATAGAAAGCACTGTGCACATTTTTTTTCCCCGTCTTAATACTGCACTGGGAAACGGAAAGAATGCAGATAGAGTGAAGCCCGGTTGATTGAACTGCGAGGTGTCCCATTTTTTTTTACACTGATTTTTACTGTTAGGGTTATATATTTACAAATTCCTTCATGTAACTGTTTGCTTTATAGATGATACTGGAGGGCATAGCACAGCAATCATCCCCTTACTGGTAGACAAGATCCCATTTACTTTTCATGCGTTCAGTCACTGCCATACAACTTTGCAATATGCAGCACCATGAGTGAAATAGGCAGCTCTTCTATAACGCGTTTTGCAATCGCTCGCTTTTGACAGGGTTTTAGAAAAGAAACTACGGTGATTCTCAGTCATGGAGTGCATGCTGAGTTGTACAGTTTGATTACGGCACATTCTAAATATCTGTGATGACATTCCTTCCATTTATGCTGCCAGCAATGTAATCAGACAAACCGGGATCTTTCACTATCAGCGATTCAGTTGTATGAGTATGATCCCTGTTTGTTACACTGAAATGCAAACCCTTTGTTACCTATGCAGTCAGGGGACTTTTTAGCATAATACTGAAGGGGAACGTTATGTAAGATTGTTTATTTAAAAATGTAGCAACTGCACGGGTATGTATGTACGTTGCCTGTCTGTTTACACTGTGTGTCGAGTAAAACTCTGCAGAGCAGTGAGGGGAAAATATTTTGTGATGGGGTTTATTGATGTAGTCTAAGCTCTCTACTGTCCATATTGTTGCTGAGTGTCTTGATTTTTGACAGGCATCTTTTTTAAATTTGCGATTAATAAGTAGTTATTTGGCAAATCGCTGTGAAATCACTGTGCACTCCAGTCTAAAAATAACGGCAGTCATTTGTTTTGGCACTCAGAATACTAGTTTAGAAATGCATGGAGAAAACTGTGATTCTATCAACTTTTTAAGTGTGCAGGCACGATCTGTAAAAATTGTCCTTACTTTTGTCCTTTGCTCCCCGTTACTTGTGGCTTGGTCCAGATTTTGTGGTCTAACAGGTAGAGTTCTGGTTAGGGTCTCAGAACCTGTTGCGGTGTCAGTGATTATCCAACCGTAGCACTTACTAATATCAAATTCTATGCATCCAGATTTCATTATTTAGGGATTGATAGCTGGCAGAGGAGAACAAACACTCACCGTTTATTTAGGTCTGGTTGTAAAGCTAGGAGTTCTGCCCCCCCCAAAAAAAATAAATAAATAACGCAGGAAAACACCACCACTCATGACCAAACACAATCCTTTACTTCAGCTTTTGGCCTTGGTGGGCTTTCTTTTTTTTTTTTTTTTTTTTTTGTGGGGTTGAGGCTAGGGGCACAACTCCTTGCTCATTCTCTGCTTCTTTGCCTAGCTGCAAATGTGAAGACCAGCACTGCAACTGTAATGGCATGCGTGCCTGACCTTTTCTGCAAAGTAGTGATCAACACATTGGACTAATGATTTCCAGTCTAACCTATCTATTTGTGCAGGATATGGTGGTGGTGGTGCTTATGTTTGCGCATGTCTGACAAGTGTCACCTGTACATCTTATCGCAGAATGTCCATAGTTCTGTCTCATATTTTTGTTCCATTGTTCATAACTTGTGATTTTTCTGGCCAATCCCTGGCAGTTCATACATCCCAGTATTTCTGCCTCATATTTATGCTCTGTTCATCAGACTGAAGTAAAAAATTAAGGACAGATGTTTGTTTTACATGAAGTGGGAGTCCATTCTAAAGGTGTGGTAACCTATGAGAGACAAATCAGTCCCTAAACCAGGTTCTATTAATGTAACATACCAAGTGATGTCTGTTAGAGTGACTAACCTGTGTACCACTTTACTTGTGGATATGCAGCATTTCTAGTAACACAGGGTTAAACACTGCCTTAAATACAAGGCAGAGATTGCCTCTGAGTTGTCTGTATAGAACAGAATAAAGGCACAGTGATTTCATATAATTCCACATAGGACACATGCTGAAAACCTAAATTTTTTCCTTGTGATGAACCTTTCTGGTTTCTCAATTTGCTGCAAGGGGGTTGCAAAAGTATCATTAACTCATAGTTAGGCACAAATCTGGGTGTTTCTGTTCAGGTTACGAATGTAACCTAAGAAAGCCTTGTGGTTTTCTTTAATTGTGTCACCTGCTTTGGATTTCTACTTTACATTTGACTACTTCACAAGAAGTCTTAATTTGTTTCTTTCAGCTGAGGAGTCAGTATTACGAGTTTAGGGTTGCTCACTCTTAGTCTTTGACAGCAATTTCTTCCTCTTTTTCTGAGCCTGTTAATGGCAGTTTTGCTTTGTCTTGAGGTGCTCGTTTTGGTGCTGTTAGGGATGGCATAGTCAATGCAGTTACTAATACTGGTGTTGGTATAGGGCATTGGTGTAGAACTCGTCCTAGCTGCCACTCACCTGTGAGGGGGAGGTGCAGTACATCTATTTATACTATCCAGTAAGAGGTTATAATCTGCTTTGGAGAAGTTTTTTTCATTTATATCTTGCTGGTGTGGAGGGGGAGGGTGCAGGTGTGACAGTTGCTTTGAATGACACGGACTTCAGGTAAGATCTCTCTAGGGAAGACCTGCAGTGTGGGTGCTACAGTTGTCCCACATATTGGTATCCACAATGTCAAAGGAACAAACTTCAAAGACCAATTCATGTTAGGTTCAAGCAAGGCACCCTTTATTACTTGCAGCAAGGAGACAAAGCATGTAGGCACAGGATTTGTCTGAATAATTGGTGATTAGTATGTTATTCTTATACAGTTCTCTTCCTGTCACACAGAAAATGTTACCATTCTATTGCTGACGTAGTTAGACACAGCTTTCTGTATGTTCTACAGAAAATTTTGCTAGACTTATTGCTGACCAAGTTAAATTATCTGCTGTTCTGCAAAACGTTTTGAGAAAAACAACCTGGCCTTGGGCTTATTTCAGTCCATTTCAACTTTTCAATTCTTCTATTGTACTGTTTTAATACGTGTTACATTTTGTTTAGATTCAAGGTACATTTCTAGCTTTAGTACAGGTAATACTGACTATGGTTTAAACTTTCAAGCATCTATTGTTTTCTTCATCAATAGCTTCTAGCAGCTGCATGTTTTCTCATGGCATAAGCAGAAATGAATATCCCTTTGTTAAGTTTCATGACATTAGCAGAAATGAATTGTCTCTTGTTATTTTCATGACATTAGCAGAAATAGAATACTTCTTATTATTTTCATGACAATAGCAAAAACAGAATGCTTCTTGTTAAGTTTCTAATAACTGTGCAGATTCATGTAGTGTGAGCAGAATAAATGTATTAACCCTTTTAAATCTCAAATGCACTAAGCATGCATATTACTATTACATATTTTTCTAACATTTCCCCCCTTTTAATACTTTTATTCTACTTTCAAGATAAGCATAAATACATTTCTTCCCCTAACCTCTTCCTACTCAGGATTTGCAGTTAAGAGAGTCATTCAGTTTAAACCTATGAAAGCATTTTCAGTTTTTTAGCAATTCTTCAAGTTCAGCACCTTGGTATAAGGTTTCTGAAACTGACATGTCTATAAAGTCTTTAATCAGTCTTTTCATGCAGGGGATGCAGCAGCACACACATCACCAGAAGGATCATTCCTACACAGATGGCAATCAGGATGTTCATCAGGATACTGCCCCACCCCCCAAACAGTCTCTGGAAAAAGTCTGTCAATGGATTTGGTCCTGGTTTGGTCATAGTTGACACCTGCTGAATTACCTCAAGATGATTGTCTATCTCGTGTTTGTGGTCAGGAATATACGAACAGCACTCCTCCTGGATTAAAATACATGTACCTCCTCTCGCCGCTAGAGTGAAGTTGAGAGCCATGCAGTTTTGAAGCACTACTGTTCTCATGGCAGTCAGTTCATCAGTCACCAATTCTAGGGCAGAAAAGGTTGCATTGCTCATTATTTCGAGAAGTTTAGATAATTTTCTCAGTTCCTAGATTGATTTCATTGCTGCATATGCTGGCAGTACACCTGCCCACGAGATGATGGTATCACTCAAGTCCATATGTGACAGTCCATTTTTCCCTAAGCCCACAGCATGATGGTTTTTCCAGCCCGCATTGATTTGCCCCAAAGGATTGACAGGCTTCTTGATTTCTCGTCGAATTTTCCCTTGAGGTAAAACTGCTGTGTGTCGTATGGCCGGAACCAAGTACCCCAAATAACAACTGCCAGACCAATTCTCAGGTAACCACGTATATGCTTTCCTACCACATACAAAGTAACAGTCTTCTACTTTGGTAGTAACTTTATTATGTCCTGGCTCTGGATGAAACATTTTTTTTGTCTATCATAGACAGTTGTCTATAAAGGTCAGCATTATGTTTTACTTCATCAGTTGTCCTATGCATCAGTTCAACAAATGAATCATAGCTCGTGTTGCAATAGGATCCTGTGTTATCAGTTTTATTGTAGCATCTATAGGGAACAGTCACATTGCAATTGCTCCAACCCACCTGAACTGTATCATTTTTGTAAAAACACACAGTCCCCTTCTGTCAAACAGACAAGTGCAATGCTGCTTTATCTTGTGATGTGACATCTGATGCATCATAGACTAAGTTTTCCCAGGTCTTGTTGGCTCCTAGGGGGACTGAAGTTAAGAATAACCCCCTGTATGCTGTTGACAAAGCTGTGCAAATCCAGCAATTCGAATCATTGAAGGTCTCAGCATACACATATTTGATTGTCTGGTAAGTGTTGAAGTTTGGGTGCCACTCTGCGTGCAACTCTGCATGCTTGTTTAGTCCAGTTTGTGTGGCTGAGAAAAGGAATGGCCACAACAAAAAGATTATTGTCACTAGTACAGTCAACAGGATGGTTATGCAATACTTCTGAGGAAACAATTGTTCTGCGTTTCTGTTTTCTCCGACTCTTCCGAATAGGTGCATTTGAATCTTACTGTATTCTGTCATCTTTATTTCAGACATGTGTTCTTACTCTCTGCCCTAATAGGACCTTCAGCACTGATGGTTTCTTCACTGGGGTTGAGACGGATCAGTCCTATTGATCTGACCCCCCTTTGTAGCCAGACTTTGTGCTGTGGACCCCGATGCAGAAGTAAGATTTTTGTCCAGTTCAAAGTTCTTAACTAGTTTGCAGTGCGTCAGGTGGATCCACGAAGCTCGCTCTGCTATCTTGACTGCAGTGGGTGTCGAAAGAAGCACCTGGTAGGGACCTTCCCACCTCGGCGACGACCAATTCTTCTTCTTTATAACTTTTATCCACACCCAGTCTCCGGGTGTCACTGTCACTTCTGATGTCTCGGTTTGTTTTCTATCTGAAACAGAATTTAACTGCAACAGATGTTTAGAATTCATTAATTTCCTCATATATTCAGCTAGTGTGAAATCAGCTTCGTGGTCTGATAACATGATAAGTTTCCACTGGGGTGTATAATAAGCCCTTCCAAATAACTTTTCAGAAGGAGTCAATCCTTTTGCTATAGGAACAGTTCTCATGCTCAACAGTGCCGGGGCAAACAGTATAACCATTTTTTTTCCTATCTCAGCTATTAACTTTCTCAATTTGTTTTTTAATATACCATTATGCCTTTCAACTAGTCCTGCAGATTGTGGATGGTATGTACAATGATTTTTTAGAGAAATACCAAAATGCTTACTTAACTGCTGTATGGATTGATTTACAAAGTGTGTACCATTGTCACTGTATATCCTTTCTGGAATGCCAAATCTAGGAATGATTTCTTTGACAAGTACTTTTGCCACCGTAGCTGCATCTGGATTTTTGGTTGGAAAGGCTTCCACCCACCTGGAAAACATATCTACAATGACAAGACAATACTTCTTATTTTCACATTTGTTCAATTCTATGAAATCCATACAGAGAGTGTGAAACAGATACGGTGGTGTAGGGAAACTCCCTTGCTTGGGCTTTAACGCCCCCTGTGCATGATGTTTGTTAAAAATCTGACACGTCAAACAAAATTTTTTAGAGTAGTTTGTAAATCCATATGTTGTGAACACCTGGTTCACCAGCTGTACCATCCCCCCTGTTGAGACATGGCACTGCCCATGGCTCAACAAAGCTGCATATCTAAACAAATTAGAGGGTAGTATCGGTTCCCTTCTTTAGAGATGTACAGCCACTTTTCGAGAATTGCTCCTCGTTTTATCCATGGTTGTTTTTCAGCTTGTGTAGTGAGTGTCTGCATTTTTTTTTAACATTTCTAAATCTAAAATCTCAGAGTTGTAGTTCCTCATTTAAAAGGAATACTTCTGTGGCTGCTTGTTTAGCAGCTGTATCAGCAATCGTATTACCTTTTGAAATCTTATTTTGTTGCTTAGTGTGAGCTGTGCATTTACAAATGGCTACTTTCTGAGGTAACTGCATAGATTCTAAAAGATCTAAAATAAACTGTGCATGATTGATAGGTTTGCCAGTAGATGTTATCATTCCCCGGTTTTTCCACTGTTGCGCAAAAACATGTACAGTAGAAAAAGCATACTGGCTGTCAGTAAAAATGTTTACACATTTACCCTTTGCTAAGGTACATGTCCATGTCAGGGCAATCAATTCTGCTGCCTGTGCAGATAATTTGTGTGGTAAAGGTTTTGCTTCTATAGTCTCAGTATCAGAAACTACTGCATATCCTACTAGGTTCTGTCCTGCAGGACCCCTTTTGCACGAGCCATCCACGTAGTATGTCACCTCGGCATCATCCAAGGGGACATCCATGAGATCTTTTCTAGATAGTGTCTTTTGCTCAATTACCTGCAGGCAGCGGTGCGGTGTGCCATCTGCAGGGGTCGGGAGCAGAGTAGAAGGGTTTAAAGTCGTGCATCGTTCAATTGTCATATGAGGTTGGCTCAACAATATAGTCATACAGGAAAGATGCCTAGCAGGGGAAAGATATGCCACCTTTTCTTGTAGTAAAATAATTGCGACTGCATGAGGTACTCTCAAAGTGAGAGGGTGGAATAAGACTACTGAGGCAGAAGCCTGTACTGCCATTGCAGCTGCAACTACTGCTTGTACACAGTGGGGTAAGGATCGTGCCACTGGGTCTAGTAGTGATGAATAGTAAGCAATGGGGCGTTGCTTATCCCCATGTTGCTGTGTTAGTACTGATGTCATGTAACCCTGCTTACAATCTACAGTTTGGAAAAAATGTTTATGATAGTTTGGCAATCCCAGAACTAATGAGGATGCTGTTAACTGCTTCAGTTTGCAGAAAGCAGATTCTGCCACTGGTATCCATTGTAACAAATCCTTCACTGCCGTAGGCTTCTTATATATAAGGTCAGTCAGTGGTGCAGATTCCAAAGCATAGTTTGGTATCCAGCTCCGGCAAAAATTAGTTGTACCCAGGAAGGACATTATTTCCTTCTTGGTAGTGGGTTTTGGTGCTTGCAAAATTAATATCTTTCTGTCCTCATCTAATGATATTACATATCCCAGGTATTTGACTTGTTTTTTCCAAAGCTGCAGTTTACTTTTATTTACCTTATGTCCTTCATCGGCTAAAAATCATAGAAGTGCTATGGTATCCTCTACAATTCTCCTGGGTGTGGGCTGCCAGCAAGATGTCATCAACATAAAGTAAAATCTGACTGCCTCTTGGTGGGGTGATTCCCGCCAAGTTGCTTGCCATTTCTTGTGAGAATATCGTTGGGACTTTCACAATATCCCTGCGGTAGTCGCGTATATCTATACCTTTTTCCCTGAAATGTGAATGCAAACCAATACTGGCTATCAGGGTGTATCGGTATCGAAAAGAACGCATTGCTGATGTCTACCACATAAAAATACTTCTGTTGAGGTTTTAAATCATTCAACAGGGTGTGTGGGTCTAGCACCATGGGTGCCCTTGGTATTACTGCATCATTTACAGCTTGTAAATCTTGGACCATACGCCATTCTCCATTTGCTTTTTTGACTGAAAATAAGGGTGTGTTACATGGTGAATCGGGAGATTCTACTAGTATCCCTCCTTTAAGTAAGGCTGCTATAATAGGCTTTATCCCTGCCTCTGCATCTTTTCTTAAGGGATACTGTCTTTTTTGTGGTCTGAATGCTGACTTTGGTATGATAGCAACTGGTCCCGCTGTACGAATGAGTCCTACATCTGATTTTCCTGTTGACCAGAGAGTCTCTGGTATATTTCGGAAGGCATTTTCTTCCTCCTTTAATAGGAGGGTCAATCATCTGTCGTCACCAGACTGTAAGTGCACAGCTGGGTTGGTCTGAGTTATCCAATTTAACTTCTGTATTTGTATTCCCTGTTCTGACAGTTCTAATTCTGTCTGTTTCTCCCATCTTGTGACTTTTTCTCCTAGGTCTGCCCATTCTATGTTTCTGTTTTTGGTTAAGCTAACATGTGGTAATCGATTAGATTTATAAAGTGCAAAGAACTCCTGGGGCAATGAACAGCTGGCTACACTGTTCCCTTCTGTGTCCCAGTACAGGTTACACAATATCAATCTGTTTTTGCATGATTCTTAAACAATTCTTGCTCATATTCCTTATCAGGTCCTGGTGTATTACAATAATACAGGGTACAGTGCAACAGTTGTTGCTTATCAATGTCAAGGGAGGGGAACTTGCTGATGGCTACATTCATTAACTCTTCAATCACAGTCCCTGGACCAGTCGTAACCAAGTCCTGGCTGTACCAATAAAACATTTCACCCTCCGATTGCACTGCAAAGGTATCAATTTGTCGCTGTGCTTCCATACCATGCATGGTTGGGACTACTGCTATACCAAATAGCTGCATGAGGTCTCTGCCCAAGAGGTTTACTGGCCTTTTTGCAGAAACAACAGTTTTGCTTTTTTGTGTCAATCCTGAAACTGGATCAGTTATTGCAATGTCACGGGAAAGAGGCTCCCGATACAGTTGTTCATTAGCTGCTTTGACCAGGATGTAATCAGGTGTCTCTGTGTTTTCTGGCAGTTTGGAGGGATGTATCAGGGTTCGTGATGCCCCTGAGTCACACAAAAATTTGACTTCCCTCCCTTCTACCAAGAGTGTAACTTCTGGTTTTGTGTCTGCTAAATAGAGCTCCAAGCTCAATAAAGCTAGGTCTAATATTTCATTTTCTTCATTGTCACTAACATCCTGCACTTCCTCTACTCCCTCTATCACATTCTCAATTGTCCCTTCTTTGCTAGCCCCTTCTAATGAATCCTGACTACCATATAGTCAGTCCTCACCCTCCTTGTCTTCCGTTGTTGCCTTCTTGTTTTTCTTGCAATCCCTTGCCAAATGTACCTTTTTACCGCATTTAAAACATTCTCCCCTTTTCTTTTGCCCTTCAAAGTCCTCTGATCATTGATCAGATTGTTTGTTTCCCTGTGCATTTTTCTTGCCCTTTTTCCTGGACTGTACTACATAAACTACTGCTCCATCTTCTACAGAAAGTACTTGAGCTTTCTTTTTGCTATTAAAATGCCTTTCGGCATGCCTAGCATATTCAAGTAATGATTGTAACCTGCTTGTACGATGATCTACCATGTGTTTTGTAATAAAACTGCTTATAGGTGCAATACTGCCCTTTAAAAATGCATTCTTTAACTGCTGTTCATATGGGGGATCTTGTGTTTGATCTTCAGGAACCTGCATTCCACAGTGGTTATTAAAACACTCTAATAGTCTGGCATAATACCGGTCAATAGTTTCACCTTCTTGTTGGATGCATTGATTAATGCAAGTCCAGTCTGCCCTGGGTTTCCATTTTTCAGAGATGCGGTCTGTAAGACCTTTTACTCTGGTGTCTAATTCTGCGCTGCTATGTGGGAGGGGTCTTTGTGCAGCGTCACGCGGATTCCATTTCCCACTAATCATATACCAATCTGGCCCTACAATTTGTCTAACTACTTTTTCTACCTCTTCTCCGTTTAAGTTATAACTCAGCCTCATTCCTTGTAAATCTTCTGAGAATTTTCTAAAATTAACCTTTGGATGGAGAATTCCCTCAGTGGCTTTCCAGATGTCTTCCGGAGTCCAAGGTCTATACACTAAAATGGTTGGGTCCTGATTGTCTTGACCTGCCTGAGGGTTGGGTACTTCTAAGTGGGCATATTTCTTCTTCTTCACTTATAGATCGTGAATTTTTAACCATTTGCCATAACTCGATGCTTTCATCTGAGTTACCTGCCTTTGTTCGGGTCCTCGTCCCGATGGGATCTCTAATTTTAAACGGTTTTATTTTCATAATGTCTCTATTTTCAGTGACCACAGGATATCATGGGGGTGGACTAACCTGTTCACTTGCTTCATATTCTGGTAAGGGAGGCGGAGGTGCTATTCTGGTAAGGGAGGCGGAGGTGCTGATAATATTACTAAGTTATTGTCCTCCTTATCTAAAAACTTTGCTTTTGTATTTTTGTTCTTCTGTTTCCTGCGGTTTACTTCCTCAATCCACCTGTGTGCCTGAGGAATTCCTAATTTATGTTGCTTTTTTACCCGACCTTTGGAATCGGTTTTGAGCTGTTTGACAAGTTGGATAAGCTAGGATTTTTCTAATTTTCCGTCGAATTCGTACTTATTAACCCATTTTGAATAATACTTAATATTGTCGGCGCACTGCGACTGCATGTATTTTGTGTCTTCTGTTAACGGCGGATTTTGGGGTCTTTTTGTGCAATTATTCCCCATTTTGTTCTACCCTTTGATCGTTACGTAACGTCTCTTAATTTTTTTTTTTAACGTAGTACCATGGGTTTTGTTATAGTCTCTTCAGAATGACTGCCTACTTATTCTGTTTCTCCTGATCTATGACAAGACAGTAATCTTTTTTGTCCCTGACTTGTAAGAAAAATATAGTCTAACAAAAACAATACATATCTAGTCCCTGATCTAAAACAGAAGATTCTCCTTACCTGAGCCCATGTGATTGATCACCAATTTGCGGAGACCCGTCCTTCAGTCGCAGATCAGAAAGTGGCTGGCCTCTTTTGAACGACAATTCAGTTGGAGGGCTTTTCAGATAAGAAGAACCGATTTGGTTTCTTCCCCGTACGGTTTCAACCACCTGGCCCATCTGATCCGAGGTGAAGACAGGGTTCCGGTCCAAAGGACCAATCTGTCAAAGGAAAAAACTTCAAAGACCAATTCACGTTAGGTTTAAGCAAGGCACCCTTTATTATTTGCAGCAAGGAGACAAAGCATTTAGGCACAGGATTTGTCTGAATAATTGGTGATTAGTATGTTATTCTTATACAGTTCTCTTCCTGTCACACAGAAAATGTTACCATTCTATTGCTGACATAGTTAGACACAGCTTTCTGTATGTTTGACAGAAAATGTTGCTAGACTTTTTGCTGACCAAGTTAAATTATCTGCTGTTCTGCAAAACGTTTTGCGAAAAACAACCTGGCCTTGGGCTTATTTCAGTCCATTTCAACTTTTCAATTCTTCTATTGTACTGTTCTAATACATGTGTTACATTTTGTCTAGATTCAAGGTACAGTTCTAGCTTTAGTACAGGTAATGCTGACTATGGTTAAACTTTCAAGCATCTATTGTTTTCTTTATCAATAGCTTCTAGCAGCTGCATGTTTTCTCATGGCATAAGCAGAAATGAATATCCCTTTGTTAAGTTTCATGACATTAGCAGAAATGAATATCCCTTTGTTAAGTTTCATGACATTAGCAGAAATGAATTGTCTCTTGTTATTTTCATGACATTATCAGAAATAGAATGCTTCTTATTATTTTCATGACATTAGCAAAAATAGAATGCTTCTTGTTAAGTTTCTAATAACTGTGCAGATTCATGCAGTGTGAACAGAATAAATGTATTAACCCGTTTAAATCTCGAATGCACTAAGCATGCATATTACTATTACATATTTTTCTAACACACAAGATCCAGGATGTTGCCATCCCTTGTGTGTGTGGCAACCAACTGAACCTTTGTGAAAGTGAATTAGCCCACAAGTAATTTAACCATCCGATGGATGGGTAGTTTAAGTCACTCAAAACCAGCGTGTTTGGGTGCATTGTGACAGACTCAAGTAGATGCAAATAGGCAGAGAGGGTTTCCAGATTCATGGAGGGGGTCCTATAGCTGCAAATAACTTTAACAGGCATCCTATGAATGGTTGATTGTACCAGAAGTATCTACATGGGAATCATACCATTTGACCAATCTGGCAGTGTCGTTGTCATTAATTAATATGGATAAACCTTCTCCTTTACTTGTCAAGCCTTCCATTTTTTGGTATGAAAGTGAGAACGGAGGTGGAGTCCAGTATATTTGCGCTGCTGTTCACTGCTTTGAACCAGGTACCCATGACTGCTTAAATGTGTAAGTCTTCAAAGGTGAGTACAGCTACCAGTGAGTGCATGATTGCTTTCCTCTGTAAGCAGTCGGGGGTCATTTCTCTCTGCATCTACCAGCCTGGCATCTTATTACTACCGAAGTTTGGATGCAGAGAATAATATCCAGAGGCTACCAAATACCCTTCAACCTAACTCCCAGACCCGTCAAATGAATCCCTGATGTACCACCCAATCAGAGGGGATTAGCAGTCTTAGAAATAGAAAACCTGCTAAGAAAAAGAGTCATCCAACCAGTCCCACCAGAACAGACAGGATCTGGGTTTTACTCTAGGTTCTTTTTAGTGCCAAAAAAGACAGGGGACTGGAGACCAATCCTGGATCTCAGCCTACTAACAAATTTATCAAACCTCAAAAATTCCAGATGGTCACAGTGCAGTCCATTCTTCTCTTCCTAGGGAGGGACAATTGGATGTGTTCTATAGACCTACAGGATGCGTACTACCACATAAAGATGGATCACCCCTCCTGGAGGTTTCTCCGCTCCAAGGCATTGGAATTTATGAATTCCAGAAAACGTTGAGCACAAGACTTGGCACACAAGTAGTTTTTCCCACTTAATTGTTGGGTAGTTGAAATCGACCATTATTAGGGTGTTAGGTTGTACCCTAATATTTTCCAGTGTATCAAGAAATGAGGAGTGAGAAGCCTGGGTCACGGTGGGGGATCTGTGGCAAGCTACATTTTGCATTGCAGTCTTGACCATAGTCAGTTGCACTTGAATAATCTCGGATGCATTATGCTGAGCAACTAGCCTGGAGGTGTGGATATCCTCAATGAATATGGACACGCCTCCACCTTTAGTGATTCAATCCAGGTTAGGTGTCTGAAAGGTGTGGTATGAATTATAGTTTGGTAATGCAGGGGTGTTCTCTGCAGTCTTGAACCAGGTGTCTGTCACTGCACAGATGTCGAAGTTCTCCACTTTAAGGAATGCCTCAAGTGAGTGCATTTTGAGTTTAGACTTCTAGAATTAAGTAGCATTACCCTCAGATTTTACTTGCTTGTACCAGTTATGATGGTGAATTTGTCATTTGAATCTTGCCTAAAAAAGCCACTATAGGGGTGGCAAGAACCTTAGTCAGTATTTGGTATCCCAAGGGCGACAGGTGCAGGTCATCTCTAGAAAATCAGCGTGGTTTGTCGATCATGTCATCCCAGGCAGACAGATACTGGATCCCCTTAGAATGACACCAGAAGCTTAGCCAATTCTTTAAGTCAGTCATTTTGTCCTTGTACTGTGGTATCATTCTGGGTGATGGCAGGATGCTACTCAGGGCTAGGGTCATAACTGCCTGTGCTACAAAATCGGACAGCTCCTCCATGTCTCTTTTCATGTAGCCCAGGGAGGTATGTCTCAGGTCATTCACACCAACATGGACAATGCTAGAGTCATATTTGTACTTGTTGTGGAGTGACCTGAGTGCATGTGTTATGTGGCAGATCCTGGCACCTGACAGGCATCTGACAGTAACTTTCTCCTTGTTTAGCCCAGTGAGTGGAACATCAGTGTGCCTGCCTATAGAGTCACCTATGCCTACAGTGTTGGGTACTTTGTTATGCCTTATGGGCAGTGGTTGAGTGGCACACTGAGTATGTGTTGCTGGTGCCTGTTAAGGTATGAGGGTTGAGTACAGTGGAGTTAGGACATTTTTGCCATGCTGCACTGCTTTTCCTAATGAGGTGTGTGACATACAATGATTTCCTTATCACAATGCGCCCATGTTGGTTGAGGTCTTTCACTACTGATTAGTTAAATACAGTATTATTATTTATATGTTTGGCTGCAGGCATATCTTTTGGTGGAGGGCCATAATAATGCATATTTGAGTAAATGTATATTTTAGGACTCAGCTGTAGTCCTTGGTGTTGGCAACAATCATTGGTTTGTGTATGTCCCTCTTAACAAACTGACATTGTTTGTGGATTCATTGATTTGCACCTAATTTGCGGTCATCAGCAAGTACAGTCTGCTACAGCCCCTCTATTTTGACCTGAACTTCTGAGCACGAAATCACAAGCAATAGAGGGCCAACACTGTTGACATGTCTGCTGGTTGAGGTAAAGTCCCCAATTTTGACCCAGTGTGATCTGTCAGTGAGCCAATTAGCAAACCACCTGACAACATAAGGCTTGACATTAAAATGGGAGAGTTGATGAATGATGAATGCGAGATTGTGCTGCAGGGCTTGGTTAACTCAACGTAGGTTATATGCACAGTTCTGCCTTCGTCTGTGGCTATGGACACATTTTTAAAGAATTCACCACATTTAACATAAATGCCCTGCGTTTGTCAACTCCAATCCCTTCATCAGACAGACTTGGGTTATCACCTATATCCTTTAAGGTCCTTAATGATTAATTCCATCACCTTACAGTTGAGGCTGGTTAAGCTCATGTGTCTATAGCTCCCAGGGTATGTTGCTGTACCCCCTTTATTAAGGGCACTGACAGTTGCTGTTTTTCCCTTTAGCAGGGACAAAAACATTATCCAGGCAAGTGCTAATACACTAGCTTTATGCTATGTGCTTGATGATCTAGCCTTTATAGTATGATTTCTGAATAATTGTAGGTATTAATACTACTATGCATTCTATTTGCTTATAGGGGACTCGAAGATTTGAATTAGTTAGCTTACATCACTGAGAGGAGGTGTGATTAAGTGGATTGTTAGTAATTATCCAGGATTACTCCAATAGCAAGTGTATGACTTGGATAGGTGTCACTTATGACACCTCTTAAAGTCATGGCTGTTTCTTAGTGATCGTATACATACAGGAAGTGTATTCCAGAACTTTGAGACAACTTTATGATACTGGTTGTCCCCAAAATTATATATTCTTTTAGCACTTTCAACCAGTTATTTGTTGATACTTCTTAGTGGATGACTGGTGGAATACTTGTGTATTACTCAATGTCGATCTGTGTTTGTTTGGGGGTGATAGAGGATATGGTAGGCTAGTGTAATTTGGTTAACACTTACTACTTTTTGTAATTCTACCTGTATTCCACCAGTCTATAGCAGACCGTTTATTTTTGTTCCAGGAACCACAATCCAATGAAAGACAAACGTTCCAAATCTAAACTACTCAGCCAGTGAATTAGCAAACCGCAGTAGTAGTATCAACGGATTTATTAAAAGAGCTCTAGAACCTTGGCATACACCAACCAGTGTATGCCGAGGCACCAGAATTGGTTTATTTTTGTCAACATGGCTTAGACTGATTAGTACTGGGGAGGCATACAGTACCATGGAGACTCAGTAGTTTCTTGCAATGGTGGCTTTACATTCAAAGGTTGGGTATTTTTTGCATCAGCGGAGGGTATATAGTTTTTTTTTTTTAATTTTATGATGGTTTTAGATACATGTTTATATTAGTAGGTACTAGGCTATCTGCCCGAGGGCCTTTATAAGCCTATACAGAGTGTGTCGGATTTCGCCACCACATTGACTAATTAACTGATCCTCTGTCAAGCAGAGCCAATGAAGTGATACCAGGGTTGTATTTTCTGTTACCCATCCAATTGTCAAGGTTTCTCTTGACGAGTGTTAGTGACGGGCTCTGCCTAATCTAGTTTGGAATTTTGTTACAAAGCATGGGGAGTCTCTGTGACATGAATCTATCCCTCCAGCATGTTCTATTTATTGTTGTGGCGAGGTTTAGCTCACTAGAGCGGGTGGCTCGCATTGCCTTTTTATTTCTTTAGGTGGAGCATTTCCATCAATTCTGAGTTGGACATGGCTTTGTAAGTCAGGCAGAGATCATCTCTGAGTAAGAGATATGCCACTGAGTACAGCCTGAGTTTTTTCAGTCGGGTTGCATAGGACATATGTTTGAGGCCAGTAATCCTTTTGGTGATGGTCTTTTGTGGTCTTTCCATCTGTTGGAAGTGTCTTGTGAGGTACATCCCAAATGGGTCATTGTACTCTATGATGGGTTTGATGAGTGATGAGTAGAGGGGCACTATAACCTCTGTATTTCTAGATTGCAAACCCTTTAGTAATTAGATGGGCCACATAGAAGAATTTCCTAAATACTTTGGCAATATGATTGTCAAAGGAGAGATTACTATCTACCTGGGTCCCCAGACCTCTTATTACCTCTTCTGTATTAAGGGGGCTGCCACCTATGTGGAAATTTTGGGGTGTTTTGTTTTACCAAAATGGAATGACTATGCATTTTTTGGCATTTAGCCTGAGGCCATGAATTTGACACCAGGTGCCCATCTAAAATCTTTTAACTTGAGGCCATGACTTTGACACCAGGCGTCCTTATCAAATTCCATATTGTGACATATGATTAATCTTAATAGTTTAGTTTGTGCAATGACGGTGATATAGTTCTTATTGGAGGGTCTCATTTTAAATAATGATATTGGCAGAGTAGCTTTAGGGGAATGCAATAACATTAGTTGTATCTTATTAGGGTCGAGTATTGTGAGTTAGCCATTTCTCTGTTGCTGGAAATCATTCTCGAGTGATTTTATTGTAATTGTTGAACTGATGGGGTACAGCTTATTAGGGTAGAATCAAAGGTATATTGGGCCAGGCTGTCATGGAGGGTAGATTTGACATGGTTGTTATGGAATTTGTTGAAGTGAGGGGGGTACAAGGTTGGATACCGGTGGAACACCTAATTTTACAGTGAGACTGGGGGATAAACTGTTTTACCATTTTACAGCTTGTTGATGCTTTGATAGATAATTTTTTTAACTATGAAAATATATAGTTGTGTACTTTTAGATCGGAGAGTATGATGACTAACTTTGAATGGTAGACCATGTCAAATGTTTTGTAGAGGCCCAAGAGTATGATAGAGACAACATTACCTTTGTTCTGTTCTTGATTTACGGTTATCCGAATAAATTCATAAGGGTGGGAGTATTAGCAATGTTTGGGCCTAAATCATCCTTTTCTCACACCGGAGATTATTATTAAGTAGCTTACTGTTGGTGAGTGAACACAATTCTCATGTATTTTTGATAGGGGAAAATGGCAATTGGATGGTAGTTAGTACATTCAGATTAACTGGCACCTTTGTGTATTGCTATTGCATGACACATTTGCCACAGCGGTCGAATATGTTGTTTGTCTATTGAACTGTGCATTAGCATGGACATGCCACATGAGATTGCTTTGGTTTCAATCGTGAGGTGTTCACCTAGCAGTCTTTTAGCTGCAAGGGTAGTGGGTTGTACTTCTGTCAAATATTTACATATTCTGTTTCTTGAGACTGCATGTAGGGAGCAACCATTTTGGTCAAAGTTTGTTGTTCGTGCTTTTGTGTGAGTTGTGGGACAGCTGTTAATAATCATATTTTGAGTACAGTTTTTAAAATATTCAGTAAATTGACTTGTGGTGTTGGTAGTGCTGGTAGCGAAGATGTCAATATTCCTGGCAGGGTTAGTGTTTTTCCCTGCCTGTAATATTTTATGGACGGCTGCCCAAAATTTTTTGCAATTTGGTCTCTATTTAGCCTGAACCTTACAGTACTGGTTTGGATTGTCAGTTCTTATGGGTTTCTTGAACTTGTTTCCATATTTTGAGGAGTATGCACCTATTTTAGCTGGTTTTGTTTTGCTCCCATACTTCCTATGCTGTATTTCTCTGTTTTAGGACTTACTGGGTAATTTTGCTAAGCCTGGGGTCATAGTTGTATTTTATTCTTATGCCTCCACTTTGGGACCAGCAGGTTGACTAACTATACTACAGTACAGTTGAAGTGGTCCACTGCTTTGTCAAGGTTATCTAAGAGACGTGACAAGTTACAATCATGTACAACACTGAGGAGGTGCTTGGCTTAGACGGCTTTAATGTAGCATATTTGTTTTAGAGAGGAGGTGTTTGGTGGTTTAATGAGGTTGCTTAAGCCAAAAGTAGGTTGGTGGTCACTGAGACATTCAGGTAGTCTCCCAAAGTTGTAAGGGTTGACATGGACAGTTGGTGAGGATCCTGTCTGAAGTGTATTATTTCTGTGACGATTGGTAAATTCTGCTGTCACTTTGGATTTATTCATTACAGAAATATGTATGTTTATGTGACTGCCAGAGAGGGGTGACATTCATCTGCACCAGTCAATATTACACTCGCCTATTTTAAGTGTTTCTTGGGGGATGCTTAGGAATTACCAGTGGATAATAGCTTGCAGTGCATTGCTGCTGTTACCGGGAGGGAATATATTTACCTATTACATTCAGATGTTTTTGATCTTTGTGTTTTACTTTGGTGACTACAGTTCCTGTGTTATTAAATATAGGTAGCTTTATACTCATAATATCTACTGTATGGTCGCTGTTGTATTATGTGTCTCTACTACCACCCCTTTGGGTTTATCTGTCTTTCCTGAGTACATTACACACTTGGCAAAATAACTCATAGTCATTATTATGTGCTTGGGCCAGGTCTGTCTTAGGAGGACTATAACAGGGACACAGTTCAATGCAGTTCCTCTATTTAGTTGGCTATGCTTCTTATGTTGATATTAAGTATTTGGGGTATGTTCCTTTCCTCGTTTTGTTTACTGTACATGTGGGATGTAATAAGAGGGTTTTGAAATTGATTGGGATGGAATGCTTAGGCTACCAGGCCTGTGTATACAATTATCAATGGTTTCCGAATTTGTCAGAGATTTTGGAGCCATGGCTAGGCTTAAAAAGGCCCTTGTGTTCTTTAGCCTACTAAGCATCTATGAACATATGTGATGCAGAATTTTCAAATGCTTTGGTTGTTAGTTGAACATTATGGGAGTTAGTGCATGACAAGACCAAGCAACAACAGGACCAGTAGAATCCAATATTTTATTCGATACACTCTAGCGCCTCGGCCACAGTAAGCCTTCAAGGAGTAACACAAAACGCACCTCATACATTTTTATAATCCCATCAATCAACATATCAATAAAATAATTTATCAATCAACCAATAAAATGCTGATATTCAGTTTACATCACACTTCTCCAGCAGCAATCTGTATTAAGACCTTTAGGTAACAAAGTACCATATTTCAAAATAAAAACAGTTTCTTTTTTTAAAAGCAATTTCACAACAACATTTATATCAGATTCATCAGCAGCCACTTGTTGCAAAATAGTGCATGACAAACCTTTTAACAGTATTTTATTTGTAGTGTTAGACTCCATGTTGATCATGGACACAAGATTAGTTATTTTACTTATTTTTTCATGAAATGCTGTCCCAATCAACAGGGTCACATTTTAATTTACTTATAGAAACAAGATCAACACAGAATTTCACCCCCCCCCTGTATGTGACTAAGGAGCAATGAGACTTTGTTGCACAGAAATGGACAGGAGGGGTAGTGGAATGTGGAGCCGAGGTACACAGACAGTTGAAAGTCAGCTTCACAGGTGGTCTACTTCAAAAGGTTTTTTCATTGATATTTCTTTCTCAGTGAAAGAACCTTTCCCTACTTTCTCATGCAGGATTACTTTCGACTCCAGACATTCTCATGAATAATGTGTATTATACCATGACCCCCCCAAAACGTGCACGCTGATTGGCCAGTGTGCCCATTGTAAATCGAGTTATACTAATGGAAAAAGGTCCGTCGCCGGACTTTTTCCATTAGTATAACTCGTTTTAAAACACTGTCTCGCTATGTTAAATGGGTTTAACATAGCGAGACAACTTTAAAATAAGCAACGGAGATCTCCGTTGCTTATTTTACTGTCTCGCTATGTTAAACCCATTTAACATAGCGAGACAGTGTTCTAAACGGAGAAAGCAAGATCTCCGTTGCTTTTTAGTCTCGCTATGTTAAATGAGTTTAACATGGCGAGACAGTTAAAATAAGCAACGGAGATGTCCGTTGCTTAATTTAACTGTCTCGCTATGTTAAACTCATTTAACATAGCGAGATAAAGCAACGGAGATCTTGCTTTCTCCGCTTTTGCCCACAACTCTGATGTACTGCGCAGGCGCGGTACATCAGAACTGCCGCGGATGCCAGACATCTGCGGAAGGGCAGTAAACAGGCATTATACTATGCCATTATTTAAGAAAAGTAACAGTTTCTTTTCTTAAATAATGTCATGTATAATAGCAATAACCCACTTCTGGGTGTGGGTAATGCCAAAATTACCCACGGTTGTTTTTGTTTGGTCCTCGGGCCGCCCGGGACCAAACCACGCCAACTGTGGGTAATTTAGCATTACCCACACAGGCGGGTTATTGCTATATTATACCATGATCCCCAAAACGTGCATGCTGATTGGCCAGCGTGCCCGTTGTAAATCGAGTTATACTAATGGAAAAGGTCCGTCGCCCGGACTTTTTCCATTAGTATAACTCTATTCGCTATGTTAAATGGGTTTAACATGGCGAGACAGCTTTAAAATAAGCAACGGAGATCTCAGTTGCTTATTTTAAAACTGTCTCGCCATGTTAAACCCATTTAACATAGCAGACAGTGTTTAAAAATCAGCGGAGAAAGCAAGATCTCCGTTGCTTTTAGTGTCTCGCTATGTTAAATGAGTTTAACATAGCGAGACAGTTTTAAAATAAGCAGCGGAGATGTCCGTTGCTTATTTTAAACTGTCTCGCTATGTTAAACTCATTTAACATAGCGAACACTAAAAAGCAATGGAGATCTTGCTTTCTCCGTTTTGCCCACAGCTCTGATGTACTGCAGGCGCAGTACATCAGAACTGCCGCGATGCCAGGCATCTGCGGAAGGGCAGTAAACAGGCATTATACTATGCCATTATTTAAGAAAAGGAATAGTTTCTTTTCTTAAATAATGTCATAATAGCAATAACCCACGCCTGGGTGTGGGTAATGACTAAATTACCCACGGTTGGCTTTGTTTGGTCCTCGGGCCGCCCTCGGGACCAAACCACGCCAACCGTGGGTAAATTTAGCATTACCCACACCCAGGCGTGGGTTATTGCTATATTATATCAGCATGATGCATAGACTCACAATACAGTGCCTTCACTTCCCCTAGTCTCATTCGCATTCCTTCAAAGGATGATTTCTCTGTAGACTACTTCTTCAGGTAAATAGGGGATCAGACAGCTTTATCTTACTCGGAACCATTATCAGCATGAGTTGTGGAACAACAAAAGAAGTCAGGATAAATAGCTCAGACATCTAAGGTTTTGACTAAATGTTGTGTAAAGGAATGGAAATGGTGTTCATAGGTTCATAGGTAGATACTAGGCTATCTACCCTAGGGAAGCCTAGCCAGAGTGTATTTGGCTTCCGCCTCCCTATTAGATTAGCCTACTGTGCCTCTGTAAAGTAGGTCACAGAAGGTACCCTTTTAAGATTAGTTTACTGTGCCTCTGTCTAGCAGGGACACAGAAGACATCCCAGGGGTGAATTTGCGATTTCCCATCCACGCGTCCAGATTTTGCTTGAAGAGGGTCTCAGTGAGGGGCTATGTCTAACATGAATTGGGATTCTATTCCAGAGTGAGGGGAGCCTCTGGGAAATGAATCTGTCCCTCCAGCATGTCCTATTTATTTTTGTGCTGAGGTTTAGGTCCCTGGAGCATGTAGCTCTAAGGGACTTGGATTTTTTGAGGTGGAGCATGTCCATTAATTCTGGGTTTGACATGGCTTTGTACATCAGGCATAGATCGCCTCTGAGTAGGTGGTAAGCAACTGAGTAGAGCTGGAGTTTCTTTAGTCGAGCTGCATAGGACATCTGTTTGTAACCCATGATCCTCTTGGTGAGGTACTTTTGGGGTCTCTCCAGTTGCTGCAGGTGTCGGGTAAGGTACATCCCAAAAGGGGCATTGTATTCAATTATGGGCCTGACGAGTGGAGGGGCACAATGACCTCTCTTGATCTAGATGCGAACCCTTTGGTGATAAGGTGGGCTATATAGAAGGTCTTTCTAACCACTTTGGCAACGTGATTATCAAAGGAGAGATTACTATCTATGTTGGTCCCCAAATCTCTAATTACTTCTTCCGTACTTAATGGATTACCACCTATGTGGTAATTTGTGGGCACCTTGTTTTTCCCAAAGGGGATGACTATGCACTTTTTAGCATTTAGCTTGAGGCCGTGGCTCTGGCATCAAGCATCCATCTCTGTAGGAGATTTTGGAGGATGCTTGTGTCAGCTGGAGATTCGATTATGGCCCCTAGTTTGCAGTCATCTGCGAACTTTGTCAGCCATAACTCCCCCCCCCCCGTGTTAGCCTGAACCTCAGAGAAGTATATACCAAACAAGAGAGGTCCCAGAACTGAGCCCTGTAACTGGTTTGGATTCAGACATGACACCTGCGATTCTGACCATGTGAGTTCTATCTCTGAGCCAGTTTGCAACCCATCTTGTGATATAGGGGTTGATATTTAAGCTGCTAAGCTTATGTATGATGCACAAGTGTGGTATTGTGTCGAAGGCTTTTGCGAGGTCCAGGTAGGCTGTGTGGACTACCTTGCCCTCATCTATGGCTTTGGTAACTGTTTCAAAGAAATTAACTAGGTTTAAGAGGCAATATCTGCCCTTAACAAAGCCAAATTGTGTAGGGTCCAGTGTCTGGAGGCTCCCAATGTCTTTGTTTATGAGTTCCATGATAATACGCTCCATAGCTTTACAGACCAGACTAGTCAGGCTTATGGGGCGATAGTTTCCGGGGTCCGTTGTGGCACCACCTTTGTGAAGTGGGACCACTGTAGCTGTACACCATTCTTTGGGTGCATATCCTGTAGTAAGGCAAAGTTTGAACAGTGACTTAATGTGAGGGTTCAGTTCTTCTTGGAGCTCGTGTAAGACACAGCCTGGGACACTGTCCGGTCCCATAGATGCTGTGTTTTTTGCTTTGGAGAGGGCAGCTTTCACCTGTGCATCTGTGATATCAGGGAGGTTACAGTCAGTTGGGATAGGCATTTGCTCCTTTGGGGGGGGAAGGGGAGAGAAGTTTGCGCTGAATCTGTCTGCCAGGATGTTGGCTATGTCTGTAGGTTCGGTATATTTTGTACCGTTATGCAACAATTCAGAGCATATCTGGGAGTTTCCACCCATGTTCCTGACATAACTAAAGAAGGCCTTGTGATTATCTTTAGTGTCTGGGGCAATTCTTCTTTCGAAACTGGCCTTTGATGATTTTATGAGGGATCGAAGTTTCTTGCTAATACTGATCAGAGATGCCTTCCCTTTTTGGGATTTTGCTCGGTCATGCAGTAGCTTCCTACTTCTGTTGTATAGTTTATTTATGGCCGGGGTCCACCAGACCAGTCTCCTGTTTTTGGAGGAGTGAGTCTTGGTTTTATTTGGGATAGCACGATCCATGCATTCCTGCAGGTGCTCATAGAATGCATTTGTAAAGGATTCTGCGGATTGGGCTGTATTATCCTCTGGCCCAGGGGCTTTGAAGGATTCCACCTCAGTCTTGAGAAGTGCAAAGTTGGCTTTTGAGAAATTCTTTACAGTGATTTACTTGGCTGGGGGTGGGAACGGGATATGGATGTCCAGGGAAATTTGTTTATGGTCTGATCTTACCAATGAGGGGTTTACCTCTGGTGTGGAACATAGAGTCCCCACGTTGGTGATGACCAGGTCCAATATGTTGTTCCCTCTTGTGGGAGTGGTGACCAGTTGTTCCATTGCATTAGAGTTTATAAATTTAAGGAACCGTTGGGCGAGGGTGTTTGGGCTTGAGTAGTTTTCTCAGTCAATGTTTGGGTAGTTGAAGTCACCCAATAACATAGTGTTTGGAGAGACCTTCATATTCTCCCATGTTCTCAGGAATGCCAAGTGGGGTTCCTGTAATAGGGAGGGTGTTCTGTAGCAGGCTACAAACTGAAAGGCAGTTTTGCCTGCTGTTAGTTGCACATGGATGGTTTCCAATGCTTCGTGCAGTGCCACTAACCTGGAGGTGTAGGTATCTTTGATGAATATAGATACTTCCCCTCCTTTTGTGCTTCGGTCCGAGTTTTGGGGCCAAAACACATGGTATGAATTATAACCTGGTAGCGCTGGGCTGCTCTCAGGAGCCTTGAACCAGGTTTCTGTTACTGCACAGACATCGATTTTCTCCATACTGAGGAGAGCCTCAAGTGCATGCATCTTGAGGTTTAGACTTCTGGCATTGAATAGCATTACCTTTAGTTTTTTTATCCTTGGGTTGTCTATGGAGGTGGGTTTGTCCTTTGAGCCTTGCCTAAAAAAGGCACTATGGAGGTGGCAAGAGCCTTGGCCAGTATACGAAAACCTAAGGGTGACAGGTGCAAGCTGTCTCTAGTGAAGCAATGTGGCCTGTCGAGCATGTCATCCCAGGCAGACAAACACTGGATCCCCTTTGAATGACACCAATACTTAAGCCAATTGTTGAAACTGATCATTTTGTCTTTATACTGTGGCATCATTACTGGTGAGGGCAAGATGCTACTCAAGGTCAGGGTCATACCAGCCTGGGCTACATGGTTAGAGAGCTCCTCTATGTCTCTTTTCATGTAGTCCAGGGAGGTACGTCTCAGGTCATTCACACCAGCATGGACAATGATGGAGTCATACTTGTACTTGCTATGGAGTGACTTGAGTGCTTGCATTATGTGGCGGATCCTGGCACCCGACAGGCAGCTTACAGTGACCCTCTCCTTGTTCAGTCTGGTGAGCGGGACGTCAGTGTGCTGGACAATAGAGTCCCCTATAAGAAGTGTATTTGGTGTGTTGTTTGGACTTAAGGGCTGTGACTGTTCGGCACATTGATTTTGTGAGATATGTGATTTGTGGGTATTGTTGAGGGGTGGCTGTTGCTTGGATATCTGCTTAGGAGGTCTTTGCTGTTTAGGCAGATTTTTACTTAGAGCCTCCGAGTATGTTTTTGTGTGTTTATGTGTTGGGTATGCAGATGCAATAGGTCTGTGTGAGACTGGATTGTGGTGTGTGTGGTTACCTTTTCCTCCTGACTGACTGTGCCAGTCTTGGGTTGAGAGAGCTCTGCCTCCAGTTTGGCTGTGCAACTGCATCTCTCACATGTATTAGAGTTTGTTGGAAGGAGGAGAGGGTTGTCTGTGTACATAAGGCAATTGTAACATTGCCTCAAAATTCCCAGATTCACCAGCTGGACTGGAGAGTAACCTTGAAACTGACCCTTGGACATACCAGATTAGTATAGGGAACTGTTTTTTTACTGATCAGATTAGGGAAGGGAACTGATTTTTCACTTGATCAGGAAGGACCAATCGGGAGCCTAATACTTATGAGAAGTCAAGGAGGGTGTAGTGCTTTAGTTAGCTAGTGTTTCCTTATAGGAACTGAGCAAGTGCAGGGCTTTAGAAAGAGAATAGAGTGATTACTTTGAGAGTTTGAACAGTTCTAAGGGAAAAAGTGAAGAGCAGACTTTGTGGAGCCTGCAATAGTTTAAACCTGTTTAGGCGGCACTGCCCGACGCTGCTCAGTGCGCAAAAAAAGAGTTGTAGGGTTTTAAGAGAGAGAGATCAAGGAGTTTAGAATTGACCCAAAATGGCCAATAAAACTACAGCTTCTAGGTAGTAACCACTCCTCCAGGGACAGGCAGGCTGTCCAGTGTTAACCACTCCCACTGGTGAACACAGAGACTTCCTTTAGCCCAAGCAAGCACTGGCCTTCTAGAAACTTCCAAACAGTTCAGAACAGCAAATCTGTAACTGAACTTTCTTAACTTTCAGAAAGTGGGAAAAAAGCAACTTCAAAGAGGATCATTAAAAGATGAATAGCAAAATTTACATATGGTATGCAACACAAGATGTTTGAGATGGATGGCAGAGAAGAATAGGCTGCATCTGTATTCCACCCTTTATGTAAACATATAAAGTCCATTCAGTAGGCAGTACCGTATCAGAAATGGAGTGAAAAAAATTAAATGGGTGATACCAGGAAAGTAGAAACAGAAACTGAAACAACTTTTGAGTCAGGCAATGTAATACACATTCTACTGGTCACTGTCTGGATCAAAGTGATGCCCAGCACCTCACACCCGAGCAAAGACCACTCCAACGACTCACTTTCAAAAGACATTCTACCTGTATTACATTTTCAGTTGTTTGTAATTCTTCTCCGTAACTGATAGCTCCATCTGTTCTGTTTCCTACTGCCTTGCTTATAGTAATCCCTATTGTCAGTTTCTCCTTTCTACATCCATTTCAAGATATACTGGCTAAACCAGTAGAAGGTCAGGTTCAGTTTTGTCTCAGGTGCCAGAATACACCACATGACCCATGCACGGTCTTCACCACAGGTACAAGAAGGACTCTGTCTTTCTCTATGTCACTGTGAATGACCACGCTGGACTATATTGAGAGAGACATGACTGAGCTCACACAGTATGTGTACCAGGCAGCTGTGCCCATAGGTATAAGTAGCATCCAACCTTCACCAAGAATGATACCACAATACAAACAAACAATAACTGACTGCCAACATTTGGTTTAGTTTCAGTTGTCTTTCCAAGGGGATAAAAATTATTTATTGTGGGCATCACATGGTTTACAGGCATCAATGCTTTACCAGAGATTACCTACACTGGCACTGTGTGTATTCTGCATCCAGGCCAAGCATTTTGCCTCCTCCATTGCTCCTTTTTTAGGTACTGTCCCAAAGACAAACCTTCCAACATAAACCATCTGTCAAAAAGCAAGTAGAAGGTCATGCTGCTTAATGCTAGGAGCCTTAACCTGAAAATGCACTAATTGGAGACTCTCCTCACACTGGGACATGCCTACCTTAAGTCTCTGCAGTCAAGGAAACTTGTTTTAGGGATGCGTAGAGAACCCCTCCCTTAAGAGCCTATACCTCATTGCACATATTACCACCCAAAACCGAGGTCGGGAATAGTAATAGTGGTGTAGTGTCTATCTTCATTAAGGATAGGCACACCTCCAGCCTGGTTTCACAGCATGACGCAATCAAACTACTCCAGGTGCAAATAACAGTTGCCCAGACAGCCATCCAAGTTATGGCCAGCTGTAGACCCCCCTCCATGACTCAGGAAACCCACTCCTCCAACCAGGACCTACTTGACTCCCTCAAGGTACCCCATACGATCCTGATCCTTGGTGACTTCAACTACCTTTCTTCTATAATGCACGCACCCTATGATTCCTTGACATCATCACTTCCAATATACTAGACCAGCTGTTTGTATCCCCCCAAATTCATCTAGTAATCTGTGATGATCCTAGCAGATCTGCTCAGAACATGGGGTGATGCATGTTTAAAACTAATTTAAATCATAACACTAAGTAATGATATACATTTCTGTTTCACAGTTGACATCATTCATAGAAATACATGCTAAGAATTACTGCTCTAACAACAGTCTGTCTTTATAATGGCAATATTTAATGTCTAGCCATATTGTTTGGGCCCCAGGGACATTAGCTTAGCATCCTACTAACATCCTCTGATCCAATGGACAAAAAAAATTTCCGTACTATCACTGCGATATGATGCCCTTAATAAGGGTAACTGCACACATGCATTATCTTAAAGTCTGTCACTATGTGTAAAGTATTTTTGTGCATGAGTGTGCGTGTGTTTGTGTGTGTGTGTGTGATTGTGGAGAACAATGAAAACAGATCGCCAAGTACCATACATTTCCATTACTGTATGATAGTGGAACCCATGAAAAAGAAAGTGGTCACCAGTACCATTCTTAGCTACACCAGTGTCTACAAAAAGTTATTAACTTTATCCACAGCTGTTGTACATTTGTTATGAGCCATTTGTGTATCAAGAATACGAGACACAAAACTGTCCCATACTGATGAAAGAGTTTTCTTTATTCATCTTGTCCATCTAACACATTTACTGTTTAGGCTTTTTTTCTTTTGGTGTGGGGTAATTGCATTCATAACCATTCCCAGTACTTATGACCTACTTATTTAAAATTTTATTTTTTTTTATTTATTTACATTTGTTGACCGGGCTAGTCTAGCTGGATACATATCCCTTTTCAGTAGAGGCCCGAGGAGAAAAGCTCCAACATAAGTAAATTAATACATTCAAAATATTCTAAAAAAAGATTAGTTTCACATTACAAAATAAGACATGAAAAAAAATAAATTGTGAATAATGTAACGTTTCATTAGAGTAGAAGTAAAAAATAAACAAGTCTTAATGCTTTAGTAGGGTTCATGTGAAGTCAATCAAAACTAAAACAATTGAACATTAGGAAACTTGTTATAGTGTTGTTCATAAGATATGGGAGGGTAATTGTTAAGGAAGCAAGAGAGTAGGAACCAGGGGAGGGGAGAGATGAAAAGTAGATTCAATCAGGCTTTGAGCAGGGACAAAGCCAATGTATTTTAAGGTGGTCTCTAAGGTGTTTTAAAGATTAGAGAGGATGAGAGTGAGGTGAGTGTATTAGGAAGTTTGTTCCAGATTCTACCCACAACATTGGAGAAGAGGGAATCGCCTGCTTTGTTATTAGAAGGGTTGCTGGCAATAAGAAGTTTATTAGCTGAGCGTAGTGTTGAAAGATTTTTATAAGGGAGATAAGATTAGTAAGGATGGGAGTATTAGAAGGATGGTGCAGGATTTTTTGTGCAATCACAAGTTGATTGTATTGTAGTTGGTTTTGTAGTTCTAACCATCTGAGTTGTTTAAGGTTAAGGCAGTGATGAGTTCTGTATGGAGAGCCAGTGGCAAATCTCGTTATGTTATTGTAGCTAGTTTCAAGTTTGGTGAGATTATGCTTTGATAGATTGGTGTAAATGGCAGAAGCATAGAAAAGGGTGGAAGTAAGGTGAGTCTGGGCTATGGATTTCTTAGCTAGAGGTGTAAGGAAGGGTTTTATTCTATACAGGAAGCCTAATTTCTTATTAACAGTTTTTATAATATTATTAACATGGGCATCGAAGGTGAAATTATGGTCAATAGTTATGCCAAGTAGTTGAGCAGTAGAATTTGGGGAAATGCAGGTTCCATTGTCAGAGGTAATAGTGAAGTGGTACTGAGGAGATTTTATGGTGGGAGTAAAGAGTAGTAGCTTAGTTTTCTTAGGGTTAAGAAGAAGGCAGCGTTGTGTGAACCAGTTTTCAACTGTGTTAAATACATTTTGTGTAAGGGTGTGGAGAGAGGAAGAAGACTTGGCAGTACAGATAAGAGTAGAGTCATCAGCGTATTGTATACAGGTGGATTGTGGAAAAACAGTATGGAGATCATTAATAAAGATGGAGAAAAGAAGAGGGCGTAGGATAGAACCTTGAGGAACTCCAGTGCTTACTGGGAGGTATGTGGATAGATTATTATTCCAGAGTATTGCTTGTTGTCTGTTTTCCAGATAAGATTTGAACCAAAGGATTGCTTGTGGGTCAAGAGATTGGGCTTTTAGCACATTGATAAGTAGGTTATGATTGACCATATCAAAGGCTTTGGAAAGGTCAATAAATAGAGCAGCTGAGAGACAGTTATTGTTACGATTCCTATTTATGCAATCAGTAAAAGTTAAAAGGGCAGAAGTAGTGCTATGAAAGGGCCTAAATCCATGATGGCAGTTAGCAAGCAAGTTGTTTTGGAGAAGGTGATGGAGTAGCTGATGGTGAATACATTTTTCCATAATTTTGGCTAGTGGGGAGAGTAGAGCAATAGGACAGTAGTTGGAGATTTCAGTAGATTTACCTCCTTTGTGCAAAGAGATTATATGTGAGAATTTCCAAATAGAGAGGATGTAGGCTTCAGAGATGGATCTGTTTATCAGGATAGAAACAGGGTATGCTATGGCTTTGGCTCCAATTTGAAGGTATTCTGCTGGGAGGCAATCAGCAGAGGGAGTGCAGGGTTTGAGTTTTTGAAGGAGTTTGCAGATAAAGGAGATGGGAACAGGTTGTAGATGAAGGGAGGGAAAGGGACTATTAGTGTGTTGTGTAGGAGTGGGGGACATGGGAATTAGAAGTTATGTACTCACCATAACGTTCCATCTGAGTAGGAGACTTCATTTGGATGCAACCTGTGGGTTTCGGATCCGACCTCGGATCCGAGCCAGCATTTCAAAAGCTTAGGATCCGAGCTCCTAGCTCCTCCCTCTACCCATAATCCCCTGCCAAGCCCTAACTGACCTCAGATTGAGTTTGCCTATATAATACTAGAATAAAAAGTATCTAAATAGATGAATAAACTCTTATTGTATAAAGGTCAGGGGGATGGAGGGGGGGATGGTTGCATCCAAATGAAGTCACCTACTCAGATGGAACATTATGGTGAGTACATAACTTCTAAATCTGAAGTAGGCAGACTTCATTTGTCTGCAACCTGTGGGACAGAGTCCCCAGATACCTAAATCTTGGGCGGCCGTCATGGAAGGATGTTCCGGAGCATCGCTGAGCCAAAGGATGCTCTTCCCCTGGAAACAACATCCACCTTATAATGAGAAATGAAGGTGTGAGACGAGGCCCAAGTGGCTGCCGTGCAGATATCATCCAATGGTACTCGGGACTTAAACGCGGCTGACGTGGAAATTGCCCTAGTAGAGTGAGCAGTAACCCTCTGAGGAGCAGGCCTACCTGAAGTGTCATAAGCCTGCAGAATACAATTAGCAATCCATCTCGACAGTGTGACTTTGAAAACTGCTTTGCCCATAGCAAATTTAGCAAAGGAGACGAACAGTTGATCTGATTGTCTATGACCAGCCGTTCTGTGAATGTAAAAGCGCAATTGTCTATGAACATCTAAAGAATGCAGCTTATATTCTCCTTTATTTTTATAGTTGGGGAAAAACACAGGTAAGTTGATTGATTGATTAATATTAGATTCCAAAGAAACTTTTGGAAGAAAAGATGGATTGGTCCTGAGGCACACCCTATCGGAAAAAAAGGAGAGGTAAGGCGGTTTGACGCATAGAGCCTGAAGTTCCGACACTCTTCTGGCTGATGTGATGGCTACCAAGAAAGCAGTCTTCCAGGAAAGGTACTTTAGATCTGCAGAAGCTGCAGGCTCAAAGGGGGGAGCAGTAAGGGCCTGTAGAACTAAAGATAGGTCCCAAGGTGGTACAGCTTCTTTGACCGGTGGCCTCAACAGAAAAACTCCTTTAAGAAAGGTCTTGCAAAGTTTCGCAGTCATGAGGGGAGCTGACTCATGACCCATATGATAATGGGAAATCGCTGCCATTTGTACCTTTACCGTGGAAGAACTAGCCCCTTGATGAAAAAGGTCTGTTAAGAAGTCCAGTACCGCAGACATGGGTGCCGAAAAAGGATCAACATTTTTCTGGACCGCCCAAATAGAAAACCTTTTCCATTTGCTCCGATAAACCTTCCCAGTGGAAGGTTTATGAGCCGCTACTAAAATGGCTTTGACAGGTGACGAGATACCGGGAGTCCTAATCAAGGATGGAACTGGAGCAGCCAGGCTGTCAATTTCAGGGTGTGTAGATTCGGGACCGGGAGTCCTAGAGGATGGGAGATGAGATCCGGGATCGGATCCAGAATCCAGGGCGGATTCACTTTGTGAGACCATACATAAGGGAACCAGGGCTGACGAGGCCAGAACGGGGCAATGAGAATCATTCTGCTCCCCAAACTGTTGGCTTTCTGCAAGAGCCTCTGCATCAGAGGTAGTGGAGGATAGGCATAAAGGAGACCGGGAGGCCAAGCATGCACCAGAGCATCTCTCGGGGATTCCCCAGGTGGGGGAAGTAGAGCGAAGAAACTGTCGCATTTGGTGTTTGAGTGAGAAGCAAAAAGATCGCAACAGGGTTGCCCCCAGATGGCAAAAATCTTCTTCGCTACCAGAGGATTGAGAGACCATTTGTGCGGGGAAAGAATGGTGCGACTGAGCTTGTCCGCAAGGATGTTGGATTTTCCCGGAATGTGCATTGCTACAAGAAAGCGTTTGGTGGAAATTGCCCATTCCCAGACTTTCATGGCCTCTCGACAAAGGGGATAGGACCTGGTTCCCCCCTGCTTGTTGATGTACCAGACTACCGACATGTTGTCTGTCTGGATCGCAATAGTCCCCGTAGGAAGAAGGCTGTGAAGTGCTTGCAACGCTAGGAGCACCACCCTCATCTCCAGGACATTTATATGCAACAAGGTCTCTGAGGTGTTCCACATGCCTTGGACAATCTTGCCCGCAGAATGCCCCCCCCACCCGAGGTGAGAAGCGTCCGTAGTCACCGTGGCTCGGGGGAATGTTGCACAAAAGGGTCTCCCTGCTAGAGGCTCCGGAGACTGGAGCCACCAAAACAGGGAGTCCTTGCATGCCTTGCTGACCGCTATCGGGCTGTTGAGAGAGGAGTATAGCGGGGACCACTGGACCTGTACGGTCCATTGAAGAACCCGCATGTGTAAGCGAGCGTGAAGAAGAAGTGGAATAGCTGCTGCCATTGAACCCAGGGCCCTCAGGACCGAAGCCGCCGTCGGAAACGGTTGCAGGACTGCTGGATATGACACCTCAGGCTGGATAGCCTGTCTGGGGTGAGGAAGGCCCGCATTGATCTTGTGTCCAACCTTCCTCCTATGAAATCTATAAGTTGTGTGGGGTGCAGTAAAGATTTTTCCCAGTTTATGGTGATGCCCAGCCTTGGGGCTATAAGAAGGAAATAGTCCCTGGCTGAGCACAGTAGATGCCTTGATGATGCCGTCAGGAGCCAGTCGTCCAGGTACGGAAAGACCTGTAATCCCTGGAGTCTCAGGTGGGCCGCTACTACTGCTAGTACCTTGGTGAACACCCTGGGGGCAGAGGTGAGACAGTACAGTTTTGTACCTACCATAAATGTAGATGTCCAATAGGTATGCATCTGCAGTCCTAACATAAGGGTTGTCCTGCCTCAGGCAGCCCTTCGGTCGGCCGGATTCCAAAGTCTGGGTCTGGCCTCGGTTGATGTCGCACTTCACCCGACGTCACAGCTGCTAGGGTATAAAGGCATCAGCCAACGCCATTTTCCTCAGTGTTTCTTGCCCCAGATGCCAGGTGCCCTCTAGGAAGGCTACATTTGGATAAATGCAAATAACTCCAAACAGTAGAGAGCAAACAATATATATATATATATATATATATATATATATATATATATATATATATATATATATATATATATACATATATACAAACAAATACACCATAATAGATTCCCCCAGCTAGCTAAAAAGAGGGTAAATACCCTAGGAATACCACAGAGAAAAGGAGGGTGGGTAATCCTGACTGCAGATGCATACCTATCGGACATCTACATTTATGGTAGGTACAAAACTGTACTATGTCCTTCAAGGATGCATCTGCAGTCCTAACATATGGGTAGAATACCATAGCCAAACTGGGGGAGGAGGCACTTAGATAAAGATGGTGTAGTTAAGATCCCTTGCAAAACAGCAGTTGCAAAACCTGCTCGGGATCTAGAGTATAAAGGAAGATTATAATGCTTGGCAAATGTATGCACGGAGCTTCAAGTAGCAGCTTCTAAAATGTCTTTGGTAGCCACTCCTCGTAGGAAAGCTGTAGTGGTGGCTGTAGCTCTTGTGGAATGAGGTCTGATATTTTCAGGAGTTGTCTTTCCATGAAAAGAGTAACAAAATCGAATACAATTTCCTATCCATTTTGAGATTGTCTGTTTTGAAATTGCTTTTCCTTGCATTCCTGTTGCATATGCTACCAGAAGCTGGTCAGTTTTTCTGCTGGTCTTAGTTCTGTCCAGATAGTAGCGTAATTGCCTGTGCACATCCAAGGTATGTAGCAGTCTTTTCCCCCTGTTCTGTGGGTTGGGGAAGAATGTAGGTAAATGAATCGCTTGGTTCAATGAAACTCTGGAGACCACTTTTGGCATAAAGGTAGGGTTGGTTCTCAGAGAGACTCTATCCTGATGGAAGATAAGGAAGGGTTGTACTGCCATTAATGCCTGTAACTCAGATACCCTTCTTGCTGAAGTGATTGCTAGCAGGAAAGCAGTTTTCCAAGATAAGAACTGTAGTTCTGCTGTTGCTGCTGGTTCAAAAGGGGGAAGTGTTAACTTTTCCAGCACAAAGTTGAGATCCCATGTAGGTAAAGGTGGTTTCCTTGGAGGTTTTACATTTTTGATTCCACTCATGAACTGCCTGAGTAGAGGATGAGAGAAGACAGGAGGATCCATGTTGTATTCTGCTGAAATTGCTGATGCATGAATCTTAATGGAGGAGTAAGACAGGCCATTGTGGAACAGTTCTGCTAAGTATTCCAGGTTGTGTGCTATGTTTGCCAATGAGACATTTTCTCCCTTTGCTGCACTCCAAATGAGGTATCTTTTCCACTTGGCTGAATAAGTTTTCCTTGTGGAGGGTCTGCGTGCCTCCAGGATAATGTCCTTAACCCTCTGAGATAAATCTGGGTTATTTGGTTTTATGCAATATTCCAAGCAGCTAGCTGCAGTGTTTTCAAGTTTGGATGTAGGATCTTGTAGTTCTGTGTTAGAAGTAAGGGACATAGAGGTAGATGCCATGCGTGTGTCCGAGACATGCTTCTCAGTAGCGGGTACCAATGTTGCCTCAGCCAGTCTGATGCTATCAGGATTACCCTTGGCTGATCCTCTCTGAGCTTCAGTAGTACTTGGTACATCAAAGGAAGAGGTGGGAATGCATATGCTGTCAGGTTTTTCCAGCTGAAGGAAAGGGAGTCCACCCTCCAAGCAAGTGGGTGGTATGCTCTTGTGCAGAATTTCTTCAATTGGTGGTTGTGTGGAGAGGCGAACAGGTCTATTTCTGGTAGTCCCCATTTCTTTGTTATGGCTTTGAAGATATCTGGATGCAGCATCCATTCGTGAGCATCCGTGGTAGTTCTGCTTAAGGTGTCTGCTAGAGAATTTTCTTTTCCTGGTACAAATCTGGCCTGAAGTTGAATGTTGAGATTCAGGGCCACATTCCACAGGTCCATTGCCATCCGGCATAGAGGATATGAGTGTGTACCTCCCTGTTTGTTGATGTACCACATGACTGTGGTATTGTCCGTCCTTATCAGCAGATGACCCTGTTGAAGGAGTGGTCTGAATGCCTGGATCGCATGTTTCACTGCCAGCATCTCCTTTAGATTTATGTGTAGATTCAGCTGGTCTTGGGTCCATAGGCCTTGTATACACTTGTCCACCATGTGTGCCCCCCAGCCTAGGTCTGAGGCATCCGTGGTGATGGTCTGGCTTGGATGAGGTTTGTGGAAAGGCAATCCTCTGTTCAACTGACAGGCCTGAGCCCACCACAGGAATTCTTGCTTCAGGCATGGAATTATTGGAATCTGGGCTTCTAGACTGTGCTTGTGTTGAGACCATACATTCCTTAGGTACCATTGTAACTTTCTCATATGCAACCTGGCATGCGGAATCAATATTATGCAGGATGCCATGTAACCCAGGGCTTGCAGGACTTTCCTTGCAGTAAGCTGAGTTTGTGTTGTTAATGTCATGAAGTAGACTGGTAGTTGCTTTTGTTTTTCTTCTGTGAGAAAAGCCATCTAAGTTGATGTATCCAGTTCTGCACCCAAGAATGTTATCCTTTGGGATGGTACTAGTCTTGACTTTTGCATGTTGACTGTGAATCCCAAGGCTTGCAACAGTTGTATGACATTTTCCAAATCTTTTGTTAATTTTGCCTTGTTGTCCGCTTGCATTAGGCAGTCGTCCAGGTATGGGTAAATTTGAATTCCCTGAAGCCTGCAATGAGCAATTACTGATGCCAGGCATTTCATGAATACTCTGGGCGCAGTAGATAAGCTAAAGGGCAATGCTGATAATTGATAATGCTCTGATCCTGCAAGAAATCTGAGGTGTCTTCTGCAATCTGGTCGTATAGGGACGTGCAGGTATGCCTCCTTGAGATCTAGAGTCACCAGCCAAGACTCCTTGCCCAGCATGGGAAGAAGCTGCTGGAGGGTCAGCATTTTGAATTTTGGAACAATGAGGTATGTGTTCAGGGCGGACAAGTCGAGAATAGGTCTCCATTGATTTTCTTTTCTTGGTACAAGGAAAACCTGGAGTAAAATCCTTGGCCTTGTTCCATAGGTGGCATCTTTTCTATAGCTCTCATCCTTAGTAAGTTGTTGATTTGCCTTAGAGCGTCTGTTTTTTGGCTTGGTGGTAGGTTTGGCATTCCCCTCTTTTTTGGTAGAGTGTGGAAGTGAAACCTGTAGCCCTTGTCTATTGTTTGTAAAGTCCATTTGTCTCCTGTAATGTAATGCCAGTTGTCGGAAAATAAGGCTAGCTTTCCGCCCAAGGGTGCTTCCAGTTGTTCCCTGGTAGGCGGAACCAGAGCCAAGTCATTGTGTCTGCCCTGTGGAAGTGGTTGTAGTTGAATCTGTGGCAGTACTTCTCTGGTTGGTAGGTTGCCACTGGCATCCCCTGTAGGCACCCCTAGATTGACCTCTGCCTCTTGGGCGTCTATTTCTGCCTCTCTGTGCTCTGGAGCTGTCTGGAAAGGACCAATTCTTCGAAGGCCAATTTCTGCTAAACCTTGGAGGTTGGACCTGTAAGAAATCCTTGACTGTTTGGACAGATTTTGCTTTTTCTTCCACCTTCTTTAGAACCTCCTGTGCGGGGGAGCCAAACAAACTTTGTTTCTCCATGGGAGCATCTAGGAGTTTTGACTTAACATGGTCTGGTAAGGATTGTTCTTTTAACCAGGCATGCCTTCGAATCACTGTTCCAGTCATAGCTGATCTAAAGGAAGCCTCCAGTGCATCATAGCCACATTTTAAGAAATGGTTACTGACCTGCTGGGAGTTATGTACCAACTCCTGAAGGGACTTGCGGTCTATAGGTTCAGGAGAGGACAGTTTTTTATTTAGCTGGTCTAACAAAAATTCCTGGTACTGAATCATGTGAAATTGACAGTTTAAGGCCCTGGCCGAAAGAGTAGCAGAAGTATAAATCTTTTTACCCCATCTCTCTAATGCTCTAGATTCCCTTTCAGAGGGAAGAGGGTTTTTGGCAGAAGCAGCTGCCACACCTTTAGGGCCCTGTGAAATGGTTTCAAGGTCTGCAACAGGAGCCTTATACAAAGGGTAGTGTGTGTCCGGGACCCTGTAATATCTGTCAGGCTTGGCAGGGGCCGGAGGAAGAGAATCAGGGGCAGTACAGGCATCATTACATGCATCATCAACAACTGTTAGTACTGGGGGTATGGCTAAAGGCCTATGCTGTGGCAAGTGTAAAAAGGTCCTTATTCTTTTCCTTGAATCTGAAAAATCCTGGCCCTGCCATTGGAAGTGTTCCCTCATAGCATGTAGGGTTTCCCCAAAAGAAAATTCTTCAGGAGGAGAAGCAGAAGGAATGGAGTCTTCTGCATCAGAATCCTCATAAGGAGAATATGGGCCTTCCTGAGGGTCTGAAATGTCTGAATCATCCGAGGAATAGTCTGTAGACAGGTTCCGAGGGTTCAGTCCTAGGCCTCTTATCTGGAGGGGGCTGAGGGGCCCTGTCTGGGTGTGGTTGGGATCCCCTGATCAAAGAAATAAGATCCTCAGCCAGGCTGAGTATTTGGGAACTAGAGGTAGGCCTATGTGAGGGAGTTTTAGCAGGTAAGGCCTTAGAAGATTTAGCTGCTTTAGCCCTGGCAAAGGCCTTGATAGACATAAAAGCAGGAGGTCTAGCAGCCCCACGTGCAGGGGTAGATATGTCTAAAGGAATAGTGTCTGACAAATCCTGGGTGCCTGCTTCTGTAGCAGTAAATTCAGTAGCAGATTCAGCCATGCTCTGTGAGGCCTCGGCTATCGGAGGCATGCTTCGGCGAAGGAAGACCAAGGACTCGGTTTCAGCGAAACCGAGACACTCATGTTGGCCTAACCGTGGTTTCAGCCGAAACCGCGGCGAGTGTCGGTCCTTTTCCTTGCGCTTTTAACTAATTGTGTAGTCGGAGTCTCCGACGGCATTTTGTATGCAAAAGCGGGACCAAAAAACTCCTCTGCAAACTCCGACCAACGTCTAAGTGTCCGTCGGTTGAAGGAAGCACAGGCTAGACAAGCTGATACGTCGTGGTTTGGGCCTAAGCAAGGAAGACAGTAAGAGTGGAAATCCTTATGAGGTATTTGTTTCCCACAAGTTAAACAATTATTTACTTTGTCTGACATCGGCTGAGGCAAGAAAGAGTCCCCAACGGGGTACTTAGCTTTTTAGAAGTCTTCGGTAGTAGAAATCTCTGGATCTGACCGACCGGCACTTGCGAACAGCTTCTGCTTCGGGCACCACGCGGCAAGAAAGACTGAGGAAAATGGTGTCGGCTGATGCCTTTATACCCTAGCAGCTGTGACGTCGGGTGAAGTGCAACATCAGCCGAGGCCAGACCCAGACTTTGGAATCCGGCCGACCGAAGGGCTGCCTGAGGCAGGACAACCCATATGTTAGGACTGCAGATGCATCCTTGAAGGACATCGAAGGGGAGGACCCTGAACTGGTAGTGGCTGGCTCCCAGCCGGAAGCGAAGGAACCTCCTGGACCGTCTGTCCATCCGAATGTGGTAGTGCACGTCCTTGAGGTCGATAGAGCACATCCAATCGTTCTCCCGCAAAAGGGGGAGTATAGATTGTAGGGTGACCATCCGGAACTTTTGCTTGGTTACTGACAGGTTCAGCAGGGAAAGGTCTAAGATCGGTCTTAAGTCCCCCGTTTTCTTTGGCACCAAGAAGAACCTGGAGTAAAACCCTGATCCGGTCTGATCTCGGGGGACACGCTGGATGGCTCTTTTTTCTAGCAGCTGCTCGATTTCGACAGCTGCTGCCTACCTTTGGTCGGGTGGTACATCAGGGAGGCTGCGGGATCTGGGGATTTTGCTCAGGGGAATGGCATAACCTCTGGATATCACACGAAGCACCCAACGGTCTGATGTGATTGACTCCCAAGAAGTCAGGTGCCTCGAAAAACGCCCCCCGACTGCCTCCAGAGACGGACAGCTGGGCAACCCTTCAGGGCTGTTGCGTGGGTCTGTCAGAGAAAGGTTCTCTGGACCCAAAGTTCCTAGGAGCCCCTCTGCCTCTAGGACGGCGACCTCCCTGTCCTCCTCTGCCACAGAAGGACTGGTTATCCGGAGCAGGTTGGGACTGCTGCGACTTTTGGAACCACATCTTCTTCTGTCCCTTTTGGTTCTTCGAGAAGGACCTCTGGGGAGCTGAGAAGCGGACTCCGACGGCAGACAGCGTCTTCCCATCCTTCTCGCTCTGGACTAACGTTTCGCGAACAGTTTTGCCAAACAAGGCAGAACCATCAAAGGGGGCATTCGCGAAGGTCGCTTTGAAGGGCTCTGCGAAATCACAGTGGCGGAGCCAGGCCTGACGCCTCATGACTAGGCCTGCTCTGCTAGCTCTAGCGGCTCCCTCGGTAGCGTGAGAAAGTAGCCGCATAGAAGTATTGGAAACTGCTCTAAGAGTGGCCATACAGGTGGAGTACACTTGTTTGTCCTCACCCGACATGGACTCTGGGGGGGATGCAGCATACTCTTTAATCAGGTCCCGCTGCATCCTGATGACATGTGCCCTGTAGTTCAGCGCTCTCAAAGAGAAGGTTGCTGAACTAAAAACTCGCTTCCCAATGCGATCCATCGAGCGGGACTCTTTTCCCGGAGGATGCATAGAGGGACTCTCCTGTGCTAACTCCCTCTTCGTGGCTGCAGCCATCATCATGGCATCTACCGGGGGGCCCTTGCTCCAGTGAGTGCGGTCCGCCGGGGCTCAGGATCAGTCCGGACGCTTGGGTACAGGCTCAACGGTGTCCGGATCCTTCCATGCTCTGGTGGATATAAGGTCCACCAGAGGATCGGCAGGAGGGGACACCCAAGAGGTAGATGGACCCACCTCGAATGCCTCCAAGAACACAGACTCGTCTGAGGAGGCCTTGGGGGCAGACCACCCCCCCCCGATCCTTAACATCTCCATAATGTCTCCAAAGGAGACGTCTTCTGGGGGTGATCTTGGGGAGCCCTCCCCTTCATCCAAGTCTGTGTCTTCGGTAATGGACTCTGGGGAGTCCATGTGCCTCCTTTTGCACTTACGCTTCTGAGGCACTTCCTCGGGAGGACTGTCCGAGGAGTCCTCTTCAGCAGCTAGATGTTCCAAGGGAACTACTTGGGACATCAAGGCAGGCTGTCCCTGGGACCAGCTGATGGGAGCCTGGCCCAGCTGCAAGGGCGTGCGGGGTGGAGCCGTGGCAGGGACCGGGGGTCCGGTAGTCCTCAACAGCGCCCTTTCCACTACGTCGAAGGCCGAGGGGGAGCCAGCTTCTCTAAGCCCTGAGAGCAGACCCCCACTCGGATCCGACGCACGGACCAGAGTCAGAGCCGAAACCATCGGATCCGAGAGACCGGTGTGCTCCGACTTAGACGGAGCCGAAGACACACCAGCTCCCTCGGATCCGAGGCTCGGCCCTCGGCTCCGAGAGGTCGGGTCAGTACCAAGCACTCAAGGGATGGGTCGGATCCGAGGTGCGTCGACCTATCGGATCCGACCACCCGGATCCAACTCTGCCCGGCACGAAAGCTCCGAACCGGGGTGTGGGTCGGAGAAGGAGCCAAGGCGAAAAAGGGGTGAAGCCTCCCGGATGGGGGGGGCTAAGAGCACTCCCATTTGCATCTGGGCCTGGATGAAACGCCTCATCATCCGGTCCATGTCTGCTTCGCTCATTGAAAAGGTGGATCTAGATGAGGCCACCGGCGGACCTAGAGAGCCGCCTGGGGACCTCACTGAAGGGCTAGCCTCCTCCTCCTCGGGCCCAGAAGAGAACCGAGGGAGTGGAGCCGAGGAGGAGGAGATCTAGAAGACACAGGGGAGGCCCGTTTAGACGGAGGAGCGGAACTTGAGGTCTCGGCTCTCCATTTGTGGTGCCTCTCCTTGTGTCTCTCCTTCTTCTCTTTCTCCCTTGTAGTCTCCCTCTCCTTCGGCTTTTTGGTGGGAGGTTGAGTCCCTGCGGAGGAGACCCCACGGAAGGCTGCTGGCTAGTAGGGGCAGAGGCCAGAGCCGCATCTGGAGGGAGAAGTCCCGCCAGAACAAGCTTTGACCTCCTCTCCCTTAAAGCTCGGGGGTTGAACCCTGCACATATGGTACAACCAGATGACAGGTGTTCAGCCCCCAAGCATTCTTGACAGTGTGGCCATCTGCTGGGGACAGCTTATGGCCACACTCGGTACATTTAGAAAACACTGCCTTATGGGCTTCTGACATCCTAAGCCCTAACAGGCCTAAAACACACAAACACACAAACTACGCAAAACCCGTGAAAAAAATTAACAAGATAGAGAGAGGAAAGCCTAACATATACACTCTAACTAACTAAATATTAAAAGTTTAAAGTTTTTAAAATTTTTTAGTCAAAACTCTTATCTTTCACCAGGAGCTCGAGGAGTCTGTTGCAACTTGAAAAGCGGCAAATGAAATCTGAGGTCAGTTAGGGCTTGGCAGGGGATTATGGGTAGAGGGAGGAGCTAGGAGCTCGGATCCTAAGCTTTTGAAATGCCGGCTCGGATCCGAGGTCGGATCCGAAACCCACAGGTTGCAGACAAATGAAGTCTGCCTACTTCAGATCTAGAGTTTGAGTTAAAGTTTGAATAGTTTCAATGAAGTAATTGTTAAAGGCATTAGCTATTTGCAGAGGATTACTACTAGGAATAGAGCAGGGGGAAGGAGTTGTGGCATGTCCTGGTTTGAGAAGTTTATTAATGCCAGACCAGAATTTTTTAGGATTATTAGAGTATGAATGTTGCAGGTGGGAGTAGTAGTTTTTTTTGTCTGAGATTATATCCTTTTTGACAGCATTTCTTAGTTGCTTAAAGTATAGATGATCTACAGAGCTTTTAGAGGTTCTCCATCTTGCCCATATTTTATTTCGTAGAAACATTTTTTCTTTGGTCTGTTTTGTGAGCCATGGGGCTATTTTTGTCCTGATTCTGGAGGAGCGGAAAGGAGCATGGTTATTTAGAATATGAAGGAAAGTAGAATTGAAGTAAGAGATTGCTTCATCTAGATTAAGTAGTTTCAGAGATGAACAGTTACATGCATTTAGTTCATTAATAAAGTTCTCAGCATGGAAATGTTTTTTTAAAACGATAGGTGACAAAATTGTCCTTTTTTGGGCTATATTTCTTTTGTTTAGTGATAAAGGTTAGAATGTGATCACTAATGTCGTCCGGGAGAGATCCTACCTTATAGGTATCTGGGTGACTATTTATAAGGATCCAGTCAACAGTAGATTGCTTGCTACTTGGTTTGTGGATTCTAGTGGGGAAGTTTATTATTTGATTGAAACCAAATAGATTAATATGGGTGTTAGGGGTGGGGGAATTACATAAGGTCCAGTCTATATTAAAATCGCCTAGGACAATTGTTTCTTGTGGTAAGTGGGTAAAAAGGCTGTTGGGAATGTTTTCTAGGGTGGTAATATTACTTCCTGGAGGGATGTAAGAGCAGATAATATAGATTGCTTTAGAGCTATTCAATTGGAGTTTGATAGTAAGGGTCTCACCACTGGTATTTGAGGGGAGTGATACATCATATAGTGAAACCAGAAGATCAGATTTGAACAAGATAGCTACACCGCCACCTTTTTTTGATGTACGGTCATATCTTAGTATATTATATCCAGGAGGGGTTATTTCTAGGTCATGAGTGGAAGGTTTTAGCCAAGTTTCAATTTCAATTTTCAAGCTTCTTTTCAAAGTAATTGCCCTGACCTTGTTTACTGATACAGGAATAAATGACTTTGTAGGTTGAGGGTATGACACATTTGCTTGGTAATGTGGAGCCATGGTGCAGAAACACATCAAAGTCAGCTTGTTACACAGCAAGCTTCTCATGTCTTCAAATTGTTGTCCCTTTTTACATGTGAAAAAACCTTGGGCCAGATTCAGGAAGGCTTACACGGAGTTTAAGAGTAGTGTAAGCCTCCGTGTAAGCCTCCTGATTCAGCAACAGCCCAAATCTCCGTGTAAGAGACAGCTAACACGTCTCTTACAAGTGGGCGGAAATGCTCAATACCTCATTTGCAGCTCCAAGATATGCAAATGAGGTATGTGAGCGATCCAAAGCCAAACCAGTCCGTCTAACGGACGTGTTAGCTAGAGTAATGTATTCTTCTGACAACTGAGTACATTTCTGCAAAATTAAAAACGGAGCTATGTCAGCTCCAAATAAAGGGTGCATTTGTTACAGTAAGCATGCCAATGGCCAAATATGTGGCCATTGGCATGAAAATGTTGCAAAAAAGTTATATAACTTTTTTTTTCACGGGATTTATGTGTTTAACTGTAGCGCACACCAGCGCAAATGGGGTGCGCTACCTAAAACTGAAAACCGAAGCTTATAAGCCCACAATTGTGGGATTTATGTATTACATGAAATGTCAATGGAGGGACTTGCAGAGCAAAAACAATATGGCCTCCGTTTAGTGTTTGTCAAGGGGAAGCTCCGTGTAAGATATGTAACTAAGCATTACTAGGCAATCCTATGTAAATGAGGGTTACAATACTGAATCACACTGCCACATAGGTAATGAGCACTTTCTGAGTAGTGTAAGAGTTAGAGAAGAGGGAGGAACAGAGTAAGAGGTAGGTGACATCACGGGGAAGGATAGAAAGAAATGTACCAGATTGGAGGGCAATGTAAGGTAACAGATGACAGACAGACATCAGGGAGGAGGTGTGTCCCAACAGAACACTAGGAAAGTCAAGAAATTGAGGGCATACGCTATCCCTACACTCTAAGTTTCTTGATATACGTGCATCTTGTAGCGTGTCGTGTAAGGCAGGTTCTACATGTGGAGCGTGTTGCAAACTGTTTACAATGGTTTGCGGCGTGCGTGTGTAAGGCAGTGTCTGCGTTTTAGCATGAATCAGCCTAGCTAACACCGTGTAAGGATGTGTGCGTTTAAGTGACTGTGGCGTGTTTAAGCTGGTGTGCACATTGCTCCCCTCAGGAAACAGAGAGGAAGCAGGAAACAACCAAAATACAGGAAACTGCCAGGAATACTGCTGGAGTTAATTGGTGGAAACAATTGGAAGCAGGCAATTACACAGGCAGACTAGAAACCCAACCCAGCACTTAAAACACAACAGAGAGCAGTGCAGGCTGTTTCTCACAAGAGATACTGCCAGAAACTAAGCTATCAGAATTGAAAACTGAAAAAAAGCTGAACTCAGAGCAGAAATGCTAGGGGCTGCCATAGCTGTTATAATCAGACATAGGCGAATTGCTGAGGGTGGTGATAATGCAGATGCTGACAGACAACCCAGAGTGAGGAGAAGGAGAAGAGTATACAGGCCCAGGGTCACCTACCATGGGTTACATGAGCTGGAGATAGTAGAGCGCTATAGAGTGGACAGACAGCTCCTGCAGCAGATTGTTGAGCTGTGCAGGCCACACCTCACACACAGAACCAACAGAGGGGAACCCATCCCAGTGGAAACCAAGGTATGTGTTGGCCTAAGAATACTAGCAACAGGTACCTTCCAGAGACCAACTGGCGATATGATGGGGATATCACAGGCATCAGCCTCCAGGGTACTGCACCAGTTCCTGGATGCCATGTCACCACATGTCAGTGATCATATATATGTCCCTAATGACCGTGAGGTTGTGGCCAGCAATATCGTCTCTTCCAGCAAATAGCGGGATACCCTGAGGTGCTGGGTGCAATAGACTGCACGCACATACGCATCAAGGCACCAGCCGGTGAGCGGGGTAGAGTCTACATTAACCGCAAGGGATACCCCTCCATCAACTGCCAGGTCGTGTGTGATGCCCAGGGCATAATAATGAATGTGTGTGCTGGCTGCCCTGGGAGCTACCACGATTCCCACATCTGGCATCTGGCAGCTGTACCAATCATTTGCCAATGGGGACTTCCCACACGGACACCTAGTGGGGATGCTGGTTATGCACTTGAGCCGTGGCTGATGACACCCATCAGAAATGCACACACACCGAACAGGAACGCCATAATGAGGCACACGCACAAACACGTAATATCATAGGCGTGTGTTTGGGCTGCTCAAGTCACGGTTCCGGTGTCTGGACACGTCTGGTGGAGCTTTGCAGTACACACCAACTACATGTACCCAAATGATCATGATATGTGCTATGCTACATAATATGATCCTGCGGAAACAGCTGCAGCAGGACCAGCACAGGGCTGGGCCAAACATCCCCCCACCATTGCCAAGGCCACCACAGGCAGGGGTGACTTGGAGGAGGAACAACCTGACCTTGTCCCAGTAGGCAGAAGGAGGCGTGCCCAGTATGCCCTGGCCTTGGCAAAGAGGCAACGCATAGCACATATGCTTGGTCAGTAGGAACACTGGGACTGATACCCGCTCTGACTCACTCATACAGTAACAGGGATGCCTAACATGACACAACCTGCTTCCAAACGTACAGGGAGTGTAGTATGTGCATCCGACAGAGGCAGCCCTGCAGCACCACCCGAGGCATGAATGCCATGTGTTAAGTAATGTAACACCATGTATCATATGCACACCTGAGGACCATGACTAACATCCACCCTCACCAATCATAAACCACAAAAACACAAACCCACCTCATAGCTATCACAAGGGATAGGAACCTAGATGTAATGCTACCCAATGCCAAAGGTTTAAACAGCAAGATGTGTGCAGTGTAAATGCACACAGTATAGGGAATGCACATATCAGTGCTGTAATAGAAAACAGGGTCAAAGCGCACATCAGCACCCTGACACTACCAGGGTCACACCTCATACAGTGATGTACATGTGCAAAAACATGGAACAAGATACAAAATGAGGGTGACTACCAATAAATGGCATGGATAACCACACACCTCTGTTGTTACCACAACAAGAAGCAACATGCATTAGCCATGGTCAAACACCAATGGCTAAAACTGACTACTACTATATAGCTTGCTGCAGACCACTGTCCTAATAGCAGGAACTGCCCCAGGCCTATGTTCACAGGTTCACAGGTTCATACTAGGCTATCTGCCCTAGGGCATTTATAAGCCTAGACCAGAGTTCCGTGGAGTCTGCCGCCTTCACTCTGACGGATAATTTGCCCATTATATTGCTGTGCCTCTGACAAGCAGTGATACTGAGGTTATCCCTGGGGCATACCTGCAATCTCCCATCCATTGATTAAGATCTCACTTGAACAAAGCCAGTGAGGTACTCAGCCTCACATGTACCAGGATGTTGTTCCACAGCATAGGGACTCTCTGGTTGAAGAATCTGTCCCTCCAGCACATCCTATTAATATCTGTGTTGAGGTTTAAATCTCCTGCCACTGTAGTTCTGATGGATGTAGAGGTCTTGAGGTGAAGCGTGTACATTAACTCAGGTTTGGACATGGCCTTGGATGTCAGGCACAGGTCACCTCTGAGCAGACGGTAAGTCACGGAATCAAGCTGGAATTCCTTCAGTCGGGCAGCATAAGAAATATGTTTGAGACCCTTTCTCCTCCTGTCGAGGAATTTGTGGGCCCATCCAATTGCCATAGGTGTCGGGTCATATACATGCTGAATGGGGCATTGCACTCAATCAATGGTCCGATGAGTGAAGAGTACAGGGAACAATGACCTCCCTGGATCTAGATGTGAATCCCTGCATGATGAGGTGGGCAATGTAGAAGTTCTACCTAACTACCCTGGCAACGTGAGTGTCAAACAAAGGTTACTGTCAACCTGGGTGCCCAGGTCCCTGATAACCTCCTGTGTGCTTAGAGGATTGCCACCTACATGGGAACTAGTGGTAACCTTGTTCTTCCCAAAGGGTATGGCTATGCATTGTTTAGTGTTTAATGTAAGGCCATGGCTCTGGCACCAGTTATCCGTGTCTATGACACCCTTCTGAAGGATGTCTGTGTCAGATGGGTGTCCAACTATGGTTCCCAGTTTGCAGTCATCTTCAAACTTTGTCAGCCATAATCCTGCTGTGTTTGCTTGTACTTCTGAAAAGTAGATGCTGAGCAATAGTGGGCCCAGGACTGAGCCCTGTGGGACACCACTTGTGACAGTTGTGGAGTGTGACATGGCACCAGCAAGTCTGAACCTGTCTGTTCTGTCACGTAGCCAGTTTGCAACCCATCTTGTGATGTATGGGTTCACATTTAAGCTGGTGATGTTTTCAATGATACCCGAGTGGGGTATTGTGTTGAAAGCCTTTGCCAGGTCAAGGTAGGCTGTGTGGAGTGCCTTGCCCTTGTCAATGGCCTTGGTGTCTGTTATGAAACAGTCAACCAAGTTTAAAAGGCATGATCTGCCCTCGACAAAGCCTAACTGGGTTGGATCTAATGTCTGCAAGTCCCTATGTCCTCATCTATGACTTCCATTATGATCTTCTCCATAGCTTAGCAGACCCTGCTTGTCAAGCTGATGGGATGGTAGTTTCCGTGGTTGGTGGAGGCACCCCATGTGAAGTGGGTCCACCATTGACATATGCCACTCCTTGGGAACATATCCTGAGTTGAGGCTAAGATCAAACAGCTGCCCTGACTGCGGGTTTAATTCTTGAGTGAGTTCATGGAGCACAAAACCAGGGACACCATCTGGTCCCATGGATGCTGCGTTCTTTCCCTTGGATAGAGCAGTTCCCACCTGAGCATTTGAGATGTTTGGGGGCTACAATCCTCTTTCATACATATCTCTCCAGTTGTGGTGGAGGGGTGGAGAAATCTGCACTGAACCTGTCAGCCAGTATGTTGGCAATGTCTGTAGGTTCAGTGATATTTACAGCATTCTGAGCCTATTCTGAGCATATCTGGGAGTTTCCTCCCAGGTGTGTAACGTATATAAAAGGCCTCATGGTTGTCCCGTGAGTCCTTAGTGGGTTTACTCCCAATATTCGCCTTGGATGATTTCATGGGGGAACTCAGTGTTTCACCTATATTGAGCAGGGGTGACTACCCTTCCACGGATATCGCTCTATCTTGTAGTACCTCCTTCCTTGTGTTGTAGTGCTTGTTTATGGCTGAGGTCCACCACACTGGACGCTTGCCTCTGGTACAACGAGTCTGTGTTTTGTTTGGGATTGCCTCATCCATGCAGTCCTGAAGGTGCTGGTAGAAGGCAGTTGTAAGTGATACAGTGGCTTGGGTAATGGTGTCTGCTGGCTTGTGGGCTTTGAAAGAGACCACACCAGTCATTAGAAGTGTGTAGCCGGCTTCTTAGAAGTTCTGCACTGTGGTCTTTTCTATCTGGGGTGGGGTGGGATGTGGACTTCCACTGAGAGTAGGTTATGATCTGATCTCACCAATGATGGGTATACCTCTGGTGTTGAACATTGTGAGCCCATGTTTGTGATGATGAGATCTACTATGTTGTCTCCTCTTGTGGGGATGGTGACTAGTTCTTCCATGGCATGTGAGTGTATGAACTCTAGGAACCTGTGGGCTAGAGTGTTGGGGCTGTAGTACTGATCCCAGTCTATATTTGGATAGTTGGGATCACCCAGTGTGATGGTGTTTGCAGGTACATGTATCCCGCCACTGTTTTCATGAAAGCTCTGTGAGGTACCTGAGTTTCAGAGGATGGCCTGTAACATGCTACAAACTGCAGAGCAGTCTTGCCTATGGTTAATTGCACCCGGATGGTGTCCAATGCATCGTGTGTTGCCACCAACCATGAGGTGAGGGTGTCCTTGATGAATATTGCTATTGCCACCCCTCATAGTGGTAATATGTGTACTGCATAGATACGAAATATTGTGCCTCTGACTTAGTAGTTACACATTATGACCACCTTACATAATTGAATAATGTGACTATGCCTCTGTCTAGTCTGTGCCCCTGTCCACATGCAGCTGTCCAGATGTCTCTTGAAGAGAGTCAGTGAGGTACTCTGTCTAACATGAACTGGGATACTCTGCTAGAGTTTGAGATGCCTCTGAGTTATGACTCTGTCCCTTCAGCATGTCCTATACATGTATGTGCTGAGGTTCAAATCTTTAGCTCCCATGTTTCTGGTGGATGTGGATTGCTTGCAGTGGAGCATGTCTACCAAATCCTGATTGGACATGGTCTTGTATGTCAGGCATAGGTCACCTGTGCGTATGTGGTATGACACTGAAAAAGCTTGTTTTTAGTTATTCTTGAAGTATATGACATGTGTTGTAGATCCCTGATCTTCATGGTAAGGTACTTGTGGGGTCTCTCCAGCTGCTGCAAGTGCTGGTTGAGGTACATACCAAATGGGGCGTTGTATTCAAGCATGGGCCTGATAAGGGAGAAGTATAGTGGTACAATGACCTCCTATGGTCTGGATGGAATACCCTCCATGATAAGGTGGCCAAGATAGAAAGTCTGTCAAACAACTTTGGCAACATGGGTGTCAAATGAGATGTCACTATCTACATGTGTCCCCAGCTGTCTGATTTGTTTCCTGTACTCATTGGGTTGCTGTCTATGTACAGATCTGTGGGTACTGTGTTCCTCCCAAAGGGGATGGCTACACATCAGTTGCAGTCAGTTTCAGGCCATGAGTCCAGCACCAGCTATCTGTCTGTGTGACGGCAGTCTGTAGGATGTGTGTGCTGGCTGATGTATTCACTATGGTGCCCAGGTTGCAGTCATCTGTAAACTTTGTCGGCCACAACCCTCCTATGTTTGCTTTCACATCTGAAAAGTAAATACCAAATAAGAGAGGTCCCAGGACACAACCTTGTGGGACACCACTTGTGACTGGCTTTGAACCTGACAAGGCACCTGCAATGTTGACATTATGGGTTCTGTTTCTGAGCCATTTTGCAACCTATGCTGTGACATATGGTGTTATATTTCAGCTGTTGAGCTTGTCTATGATGCCTGAGTGGGGTATTGTGTCAAAGGCCTTAGCCAAGCGCAGGTAGGTTGTGTGTACTGTGTAGCCCTCATCAACTGCTCTACTGACAGTTTCAAAGTAGTCAACTTGGTGCAAAACGCAGGATCTGCCCTGTACAAAGCTGAATTGGGTGGGATCAAGGGTCTGTAGGACACCAATGTCTCTGTGTGGAAGCTCCATAAAGACCCTTCACAAAGCTTTGCAGACAAGGCTGTTTAAGCTTGTGTGGTGGTAGCTGCCAGGGTCTGTGGAGGCATCTCCTTTGTGGAGTGGGACCACTGTTGCCGTACGCCAGTGTTCAGGTACAGATCCTGTAGCAAGGCTAAGGTTAAATAGCATCTGCATATACAGGTTTAGCTCCATCTGTAGTTCACATAGCATGCAACTGGGGATACCATCAGGTCCCATTGATGCTGTGTACTCGTCTTTGCTGACTGCGGCTCTCACATGGACATCCAGGATGACAGTGAAATTACATACAGCTGTGATAACTATCATGTTTTGGGGGTGAGGGAGGGGGTACATTGCACTGAACTGGTCTGCCAGGGTGTCACTAATATCTGTCAGGTCCCTGGAATATAAGTTGTTGTGTACCAAATCTGAGCATATATGAGGGTTCCCACCCAGGCGTCAGACATAACTGAAGAAAGCAGTGTGGTTACCTTCATCGTCTGTGGTGATTTATGTCCCCAAGTTGAACTTGGGTGTCTTTATGTGAGAATGTAGCTTTCTACTACTGCTGATCACAGCTGCCTTACATTCTGGAGATGTAGCTCTGTCTTGCATTAGTATCCTTCATCTGTTATACAGTTCGTTTATGGCTGGGGTCCACCAGACAGGCCACTTTCCCTTGGTGGTGAGGGTCTCATTCTCATTTGTGATTGCATGGTCCATGCTTACTCGGAGATGTCCGTAGAAAGTGTCTGTGCAGGAGTCACCATTGTGTGTTGTGGTTTCCACTGGCCCAGTGGGCTTAATGGATACCATCTCAGTCCGAAGAAGTGTGAAGTCAGCTTCTGAGCTGTTTGTCACTATACCCCTGGTATCATACTAGCACTGACACAGGTGTAGACAATTCCCCAGAATCCATCAAACAAAATGGACATGCAGGCTTACAGATGCCCTAGGGGTAGCCTAGTATGAACCCATTATGATACAGATTGTACAGGACACTACAGATAACCCCAAGGCTGTTGCAAATGATGGTAGTAAGCATGTTGTTGATTCCTGGATATGCTCCGGATCACACAGATATTACAAACAACATACCAGACACACACAGGTATGGCCAACATACATCCTGACATGTGCAGTGCAAACCCCCCCCCATAATGCCAAATACCTTCCCCAGCAGACTGCCACCTCCCTGACATTATGTCACCCTTACCACAGAATGCATTACCCAAAGAGCAGTGTACAACAACAGTGGGTGTTCTCAACAAAGGTGTCTCCTGAATGGATAGTAAAAACAACCACCACAGAATCATGAGAGGTTTGGTCTGCACAGCTATGGAAAGGACCAGCATGTACCACAGACATAATGATATTGTGGATCTATTGACACCCGACCCTACCCAGTGTGGGTTTACAAAGTGCAGACCCCACCCCTAAACATGTGTGACTCAGTTGAAACATTACTTGAAGTCAGTGATGAGGGCAATGTGGTCCACACAGTGTAGTTGGACCTTGCAAAGCCTTCTGTACAATACCCTATGTGTTCCGTATAGATTTGCTCACCAGCTGATATATACACCCCAATGTCATGAGAGGGGTTGCAAACCAGACCAACGATAGAACTGACATGGTCAGACATGCAGCAGCCATGTCAGACTACAAACCACATATAACAGGCATCCCACAAAGCTTGGTCCTGGGACCTTCACCATCTGGTATATATGCCCCATAGGTACAGGCCAACAAGTAAGGACTGTGCTGGAACATGTTTGTAGAGGACAACAAGCCGCCTGACATATCCGATACACCAGCTGACACAAGCATCCAATAAAAGGGCCACATAGAAACAGACAACTGGTGCCATAGCCATGTCAGCATGTTAAATGGTGAAAACAGTATAGTCAGCCTCTGTGGATATCCAGTAAGTGACCACCAATTCCCACATAGGTGTCGACCCATGACATACCTAACATGTAATGCCAGAATGGGGGACACAAGGTGATAGATATCCTGCATTGGACAAAAATGTGGCTGTAGGGTTAACAGAAACAATCTGTATACCAACCTAATCATGAGGGTTATGACATCTAGCTAACGGGAGGTCATTGTGGTTTTGCAGTTATCTTTCAGCAGCATTACAAATGACCACAACAGCGCCTGTGGGTGTACCTCAGCAGATACATTCAGCAACTGTAAAGTCCACAACAGTACCTCACCAGGAGTATCAAAGAGCTGGAACACATGTAATGTGTCGCCTGATTAAACAGAATTCAGCTCCACACACTGCCATGCTGGCCACCCAGACACAAGCTGTGCCTGATGTAGAAAGCCATGTCCAAGCTGGCAGCAATGCACATGCCGTACCTTGTACAATGTGAATGGCAGGGAGATATGCACATGAGGGACCTGAACCCCAGCACTGACATACATAGGACAAGCTGTACTGCATTATCCATAACACAGAAGCCAACCCACGCATGAGTAAACTACCAGTACAGGTTATCCATAGAGTCACTCATTGATTCTACTCAACAGGGATCCTAACGAGTGGATGGGAGATGGTAGGTATACCCTGGGTATCAATGTTGTGTCACAGGTAGACAGAGGCACAGTATACAAAACAAGACATATGTCATGTCAAACTGCACTTACGATGTGTTGATGGACAAACACACTATCCAATAAGCATTAGAAATGGCCTTGGGCACATCGGTAGTGTTTGCCAATGTACACCCATGTTGTGGAATACACTACTGATGTTGGATGAGGCCGTTGTAAGTAGTTCACATATGAACATAATGCAACATGGTCAGATAGGTTCATAGGTTCATAGGTTCATACTAGGCTATCTGCCCCAAGGCAGTTCTAAGCCTAGCCCAGAGTCTGGTTGCGTACGCCACCCCTTATATGGAAACAGTACTGTGCCCATTAGTTTGGCGTGCCTGTCTCCAGCAGTGACACAGTGGCGATCCCGGGGTAAACCTATGATTTCCCATCCACAGGTCAGGATACCTCTTGAACAGAGCCAGCAAGGTGCTGTGACTCACATGGACCGTGATTGTATTCCACAGCATAGGGAGTCTCCGGTGATAAATCCACCCCTCCAACATGTCCAATGTACATCCCTGCTATGGTGTAAGTCACTTGCACTAGTGGTTCAGGTGGATCTGACGATTTTGAGGTGGAGCATGTCCATTAATCCCTGGTTGGACATGCTTGCATGTCATGCACATGTCACCTGTAAGCAGACAGTATGTGACTGAATAGAGCTGTAGTGTCTTCAATCTGGCAGCATATGACAGATGTTGGAGACCCTTTATCCTTTGTTGGGGACATTCAGGGTCTCTCCACTTGCTGCAGATGTCAGGTGAGATACATCCAGATAAGGCAGTGTACCAGATCACCGGTCTGATAAGTGAAGAGTACAGGGAACAATGACCCACTAGATCTGGATGTGGATCCTTCCTGATCATGTGGACAATGTAGAAGGTCCTACTAGCCACTTTAGCAATGTGAGTGTCATCAGAACAGTGACTGTCAACCTGGGTCCCCAGGTCCATGATAACCTCCTCTGTGCTTAGAGGATTGCCACCTATATGATAGCTTGGGGTTACCTTGCTTTCCCTGAAGGGTATGACTACACATGTTTTGCAAGTTGACTTCAGGCCATGGCTCTGGCACCAGCTATCAGTGTCCGTGAGTCCCTTCTGAAGGATATCCGTGTCTGATGCACTGTCCACTATGGCACCCAGTGTGCAGTCATCTGCAAACTTTGTCAGCCAAAGTCCTCCCATGTTGGCCTGTACTTCTGAGAAGTAGATAACAAACAATAGGGGCCAAGGACTGAGCCCTGTGTGAGACCACATGTGACTGGCCTGGTGTCTGACATAGTGCCAGCAACTCTAACCCTGTGGGTCCTGTCCGTCAGACAGTTTGCAACCTGATCTTGTGACATATGGGTGTACATTTCTGTTGGTAGGGTTTCCTACAATACCTGAGTGGGGTATTGCGTTGAAAGTGTTTTCAAGGGCAAGGTAGGCTCTATGGACTGCCTTTCCCTCATCAATGGCCTTAGTTACTGTTTTGATAATGTCAACCAAGTACAAAAGGCATGACTTGCCCTTGATCAACACAAACTGGGACAGGTACAATGTCTGCATGTCCGCCATATCTTTCTTTATGAGCTCCATTATGATCCTCTCCATAGCTTTGCAGACTACACTTGTTAAGCTTATGGGGCAGTAATTACCAGAGTCCATAGAGGCACTGCCTTTGTGCAGACGTGCACAACTGGACCCTAAAGAGGCTGTTGTGCACAGTATGGAAATGTAAATCAGTGATAGGACTAAAGCCCAGGATACTGTCCACCACAGTGAAAGTACTGAACCACTACACTATACAGTACTACAGTGCTAGGTCAGTAGGAATGGATGTGAACAATTGTATGCAAAGTATCCCATGCAAAACCTGCAGGCACAGTATAATCCCTGTTGTGTTCACAGGAAGCATCTGGACAGTAACTACACAACATGTCACAGAACACACAACCTTAAACAGGAGTTATTTTTGGAGTTCACACTCATCCACAACTGTGATGGGCTGCATAGTTCAACATATGGAAAGCTCACACTGGGCATGCTCACACACTTTGATAAATGAGACATCATTCACACAACATGCCATGGGAAGGCTGAACTGGGCATGCTCACACACTTAGTTCAAATGTTCCTCTTAACAACTGTGAAAACACATCACAGGATGCACATTCCCCATTCCAAACAATGAAGATGTCAGCACCCTATAAGTAGATCAGTAGAAATGCTACCTCCCAGTAATCCGAATAGCGCGCTCTGCTAATGCGTCTGTCTCTAGTGTCATAACATAGTTAGGTAGGGGCTTGAATCCAGCAAGTGGCATGTGTGTGTGTGAATGGGGGTAAGTGTGTGTATAAGTGTGTATGAGAAGAACATCCCTTTTGGCAACTGTGGAAACACACCACAGGGAGCTCATTCCACTTTCTAAACACTGATGATGTCAGCACCCTATAAGTAGATCAACTGAAATGAAATCTCCCAGTAATGTGAATAGCGCTCTGCTAATACGTCCGTCTCTAGTGTCATAACATAGTTAGGTAGGGGTTTGAATCCAGCAAGTGGCATGTGTGTGTGTGAATGGAGGTAAGTGTGTGTATGACAAGAAGATCCCTTTTGGCAACTGTGGAAACACACCACAGGGAGCTCATTCCACTTTCTAAACACTGATGATGTCAGCACCCTATAAGTAGATCAACTGAAATGAAATCTCCCAGTAATGCGAATAGCGCGCTCTGCTAATACGTCCATCTCTAGTGTCATAACATAGTTAGGTAGGGGTTTGAATCCAGCAAGTGGCATGTGTGTGTGTGAATGGGGGTAAGTGTGTGTGTATGACAAGAACATCCCTTTTGGCAACTGTGGAAACACACCACAGGGAGCTCATTCCACTTTCTAAACACTGATGATGTCAGCACCCTATAAATAGATCAACTGAAATGAAATCTCCCAGTAAGACGAATAGCGCACTCTGCTAATACGTCCGTCTCTAGTGTCATAACATAGTTAGGTAGGGGTTTGAATCCTACAAAGGGAATGTATGTGTATTAGTATGAGTGGGGTTTGTGTGTGTGCATAACGCTGTAGAGGGAAAGTGCCTTTTGCCAACTGGGAGAACACACTACAGGGTGCACATCCCTCTTCGTAAACACAGATGATGTCAGCACCCTCTAAGTACAGCACTGGAAAAGATTGCTCCTACTAATGCAAATAGCACACTCTGCTAATGTGTCTGCCTTTAGAGTCATAACACATCTAGGTAGGGGTTTGGATCTTGCAAATGGAAAGTATGCATTTTACTGTGGGTGGGGTTGGTGTGTGTGCACAATGGTGGGGTGGGATGTCTCTTTTGCCAAATGGGGCTATGCACTGCAGGGTGCACATTTCCCTTAACAAACAGTGATGTTGACAGCACCCTGTACAAACAGAACAACAACACAGAAGGTGTTGGTACCAATGATGCATGTAAGGTTACACTTCAACTAATGTCCACAAAACAAAGTAGGATAAACAAATGCTCCTTTACTCTATCCAAACAACATGGCAACAGACAACTGCCACTACTCAGTATAGTGCTACATGCTACTGTAACATGCAGATGTACCAGAATATACCTAGATAGTGTTTTGAAGCCTGAATGTGGCAAGTGTGTGGATGTGGGATGTTACTGTGTGTGCATTTCATTATGGAAAACATGTTTGAGATATTGGCAATATTGTTGCAGACAGCTTAGGTGCAGATATCCCCATTCTCCTACACAAGTGGAATTAGTTATCACAGATGACTGTAACCTCCCTATCCTCTCACATGTCCAGGTGAGGGCCACCCTCAACATTGCAGGACACATAGCATCACTGTTACAGAATGGTATCCCTGGATGTGTGCTACATTCACCCCTGGAGGACATGGCACCACATTACTACTCCCTGGCCATACTACAGGATGTGTACCTGAAGAGTGCCATATAGACACAGTGGTCCCACACCAATGAGGAGTAACCTCTACTGACCCTGGTATCTACTGCATCATATGCACAACTGGCCTTCTGTTCTAAGCTATGGAAGTTTCATTATGGGCAACATGTACAGCAATATTACATATGTATATATTTCAGGACTATGCACACAAAACCTATCTCATGGACAGAGCTATAGATAGTGAACTATGATACATTTGGAGGTGTCACAGTAAACACAGTATTAACCTGCTACTTTGCATTACCTGTGTTTGTGGCAGCTGTTGCTGTGTCAGTGGTGCTTGCTTGCTGCTTGCTGTTTGCTACTCATGGTTTTGCTGCTGGCTGTCTGTATATTTTCTCTTCTCTCTCTGTCTCTCTCTCTCTCTCTTTCTCATTAAGTTTGTGCAATGACTGTATTGCATGAGTGGAGTGTGGGTACTGAATACTTTTGTAGGTATCTGCATAGGTCCATGTGATGGCCCCTGCACCAATTGTAAGGCAGCATTTGCTAATTGCATGCAGCCAGGTGTGTGTTGATTGCATGTCTCACTGTGATTTCAGGACACTGCTATAAAAGGTATGTGAGATAGGCGTTGCCCTTTCAGATTGTAGGGCGTGGACCATGCTGGTATGCTGTTGACAGTGTTCTGTGAGTGTGAAGGTTAGTATGGGAATCCAGTGATTTGGCCATTAAAACTTTACCTCACATGCTTTGGATGGTACATCTCCTATATTGCCTTTATACTAATTCCTACTATTGACTGTTATATTTATTTTAGCAGAGTGATTTTGTATGGCTGTCATGGCTTAGTGGTAGGTCATACAGACTAATGTTACCACGGTCCTGGGTTCGAGACTGGCAGTGGGAATTTATTGTCTCCAGACTTTCAAAATGAGTATAAGACCTGTCAATTAAAGTGCCATAAAGGCACTTTTAAGCACTTTAAACCAGGTCTGCACTCGTTAGCAGAAGGAGGCGTGTCCAGTATGACCTGGCCTTGGCAAAGAGGCAACGCATAGCACATATGCTTGGTCAGTAGGAACACTGGGACTGATACCTGCTCTGACTCACTCATACAGTAACAGGGATGCCTAACATGACACAACCTGCTTCCAAACGTACAGGGAGTGTAGTATGTGTATCCGACAGAGGTGGCCCTGCAGCACCACCTGAGGCATGAATGCCATGTGTTAAGTAATGTAATAACATGTACAATATGCACACCTGAGGACCCCAACTAACATCCATATCCACGCATATGACCCTGCGGAAACAGCTGCACATCATACAGTGATGTACATGTGCAAAAACATGGAACAAGATACAAAATGAGGGTGACTAGCAATAAATAGCATGGATAACCACACACCCATGTTTGTACCACAACAAGAAGCAACATGGAATAGCCATGGTCAAAAACTCAATTATGATCCTCTCCATAGATTTGCAGACTACACTTGTTAAGCTTATGGGGCAGCAATTAACAGGGTCTGTAGAGGCACTGCCTTTGTGCAGATGTGCACAACTGGACCCTAACCAGCCTGTTGTGCACACTATGAAAATGTAAATCAGTGATAGGACTGAAGCCCAGGATACTGACCACCACAGTGAAAGTACTGAAACACTACACTAGACAGTGCTACAGTGTTAGGTCAGTATGAACGGATGTTGACAATTGTGTGCAAAGTATCCCATGCAAAACCTGCAGGCACAGTATACTCCCAGTTTTGTTCACACAAAAGCATTGGACAGTAACTACACAACATGGCACAGAACACACAACCATAAACTGGAGGTATTTGTTGAAGGTCACACTCATCCACAAATGTGATGGGCTGCAGAGTTCAACATATGTAAAGCCCACACTGGGCATGCTCACACACTTAGATAAACGAGACATCTTTCACACAACATGCCACAGGAAGGCTGAACTGGGCATGCTCACACACTTGGTCCAAATGTTACCCCTAGCAAATGTGAAAACACACCAGAGGATGCTCATCCCCCTTTCTAGACACTGATCATGTAAGCACCCTATAAGTATATTGGAGAAAAGAATTCTCTCAGTAATCCGAATAGCGCGCCGTGCTAATGCATTAGTCTCTAGTGTCATAACATAGTTAGGTAGGGGTTTGAATCCAGCAGGTGGTAAGTGTGTATGAAAGAAACATCCCTTTTGGCAACTGGGAAAACACACCACAGGATGATCATTCCACTTTCTAGACTCTGATGATGTCAGCACCCTATAAGTATATTGGAGAAAAGGATTCTCTCAGTAATTCGAATAGCGCGCCGTGCTAATGCGTCCATCTCTAGTATCATAACATAGTTAGGTAGGGGTTTGAATCCAGCAGGTGGCAAGTGTGTGTAAAGGGGTTAAGTGTGTGTGTAAGGGTGTATGAAAGAAACATCCCTTTTGGCAACTGGGAAAACACACCACAGGATGATCATTCCACTTTCTAAACTCTGATGATGTCAGCACCCTACAAGTATATCAGGGGAAAGGACATTCCCCAGTAATGCGAATAGCGCGCTGTGCTAATGCGTCCGTCTCTAGTGTCATAACATAGTTAAGTAGGGGTTTGAATCCAGCAAGTGTGTGTGAAGGGGGTAAGTGTGTATGAAAGAAACATCCCTTTTGGCAACTGGGAAAACACACTACAGGATGCACATACCCATTTCTAAACGATATCACAATTATGTATGGCTTTTGATTACAGACATGCCATGTGTGTTGTGCACACACAGAATGCCCATGTGTGTGGGTTGTCCCTCACAATAATGCATGACATTGATTACACCGGTTATGGCAATGAACACATGATGTATGTGTGTGCCAAATACACATATGTACCTGAGACTTTCAATAGTTACCATGTGTGATGCCTGCCACATGTGAATACATGGTATTTGCACAGGGTAACATTATGACCGTGGTCTTCTGTGCAGATGCTGCATGTGGGATGTGTATATACAGTGTGAGATGTAGATGCTATCAGCCTAGTAGTGAGGGATGCACACCTGGTCTGGGGCATAAAGTCTACATGTTGTTAATGTACAGGAGCTGCATGTTCTCACCTTTTGTGGGAGTGGTAAGACAGTATTCCATAGCAATGCAGTGACTGCATGCTAAGAACCATTCAGCTATGGTGTTGTAGATACACTTATTCATTAGCATTCAGTGATTTGTCGGAATCCCTGGTGAGGGTCTGATGCCAACCAAGGTCAGGGGTCTACCAGCCTGTGTCACTTGCTCAGTGATCCCTTCCATGTTCCCTATCACATATCCCAGTGAGCGACATCCCACATCAGCTGTGGTGGCATGGACAATGACTGAGTCATATGTGTCAATGCATCTGACTGACTTGTATGTTGCTGTTACAGTTTGGCCATGTGTTTCCATCTCATACATGTGATGCACATCAATGGGTAGGGGATAGGGTTGACTGTGTACATGTGGCAGCTGTGACATTACTACATGACACACATATTCCACAACTGTACCATAGAGGTGACTGACAACTGACCTTTGCACATGCTACCGGAGTATTGAGATTACATTGGTGATTGACAGCACATAGGGCCAATGGTGAAAAAGAGACATAGGTCCATAGGTTCGTACAGGGATATCTGCCCAGGGCATGTATCCACCTAGCCAGAATGTGCGTGCCTTTCAACATGCATTGTGAATCTGTCTTGCTATGCCCTTTTCCAAGGTTAGTATACTGTGCCTCTTTCTCACAGTGACACATAAGTGATACCCAGCGTAACCCTACAATGTCACATCCAGTCATTAATATCGCTCTTGAAGATAGTCACTGAGTCAGTCCACCTAACCTCTATTGGGATAATAATCAGGAATGAAGGGTGCCTCTGAGTTGTGAATGTGCCCCTCCACCATGTCCTATGTATATCACTCCTGAAGTTCAAGTATTTCCAGCGTGTATCCTGGTGGGATCTGGATATTCTGAGATGCAGCATGGCCATTACGTGAGGGTATGACCTGGCCTTCTATGTCAGGCACAGATTGCCTATGAAGAGTCAGTATGTCACTGAGTACAGCTGCTGCTACTTTAACCAGTCAGTATGTGGCATCTGTTTGAGCACTTTGATCCCCTTGTCGAGGTAGATATGTGGTAGCCCCAGTTGCTGCAGGTGTCTGGTAAGGTGCATGCCGACAGGTTCATCATAGTCAATTATGGGCATAATGAGGGATGAGTAAAGGGGCACAATGTCCTCCCCTGGCCTACATGTGGATCCCATGATGATGTGGCCCATATCACATGCTTACCTAACCACTTTGTCCATGTTGTTGTCAAATGGTAGAATGCTATCAACCTGTGTACCCCAAGGTCCATAATTCCTTGGTCTGCACTTACTGGATTAACACATATGTGGTACATTGTGGTCATTTAGTGTTTGACAAAGGGGATGACTATACTCTTTCTGTCATTCACGTTGAGGCCATGGCTGTGGCACAAGTCGTGTGTTTGCAAGAGTCCCTTTTGGAGGATGCGTGTGTTAGCTGTTGAGTTGATTATGGTGTTCAGTCTGCAGTCACCTGTGACTTGCTGAGCCACAGTACTTCCATGTTGGCCTGTACCTATGACAAATATATAATGAACATGACAGCCCCTAGGGCTTTGCCTTGTGGGACACCACTTGTACCAGGTTGGAGGCTGACATGGCTCCAGCAATTCTACCATGTGTGTTCTGCCCTTGAGCCACTGTGCAATACCCATAGTGACATAGGGGTTAATATGTACACTGGTGAGCTTCCTAGAATGCACAAGTGGGGTATTGTATCCAAGGCTTATGCAAGGTCCAGGTAGGCTGTGTGGACCTCCTACCCCTTGACAGTGGCCTTGGTGACTGTTTCAAACAAAGCAAACAGGTTTGATAGGCAGGATTTGCCATTGACAAAGCCAAACTGTGTATGGTGACATGTCTGTAGGTCCACAATATCTAGATATGTGAGGTTCTTGATGATTCTTGCCATAGCTTTGCAGACAAAGCTAGTCAGACATATGGCGAGTAGTGTCCAGGATCCGTGTAGGCACCACCTGCATGTTGAGGGACCACTGTTGCTGTATGCCACTCTCTGGCCACATATCATGTATTAAGGCTGGGATTGAACAGTGGTGTTATGTCTGGGTGTAGCTCTTCTTGTGGTTCATGTAGGACACAGCCTGGGACACTGTCTGGTCCCATTGATGCAGTGTTTATTGCTTTGGGAAGGGCATCTCTTACCTGAGCATCTGTGATGTCAGGGGAAGCACTGTGATGCGAGACATATGTTCCCTTTTGGTGTGGTGGGAGAGAAGGCAGCATTGAACCTGTCCACTAGGATGATGGCAATGTCTGTGTGTTTTATATTTTGTGTGACATATTGTATTACCTCTGAGCATATCTGGGTAGTACCACCCAGGTTACTAACATAACTACAGGCAGCCTTGTGATTATCCTCAGTGGCTTGTGGAATCCTCTCTCAAAGATGGCCTTAGACAATCATATGGGTGCCTGCAGTTGTCTTCCAATACTCATCAGTGGTGCCTTCACATTTTGGGAGGTTGTTGTATCATGTAGTGGCGCCATCCTTCTATTGTATAGTGTGTTTATGGCTGGTGTCCGGTGGCCAGGACATCTGCCTTTGGAGAATTGGGTCATGCTTTCATATGTGGCTTCATGATCCATGCATTCCTGAATGTGTCCACAGAATGCCTCTATACAGGTATCTGCAGTCTGGTCCATATTTTCAACAGGCCTTGGGCCTTTGAAGGTTTCCACATCATTTATGAGGGGTGTGCACTTGCTTGACATGAGCTGTTGACAGGCGTGCGCCCTCCAGACAGAGCAAGGGGAGGGTCACAGTCAGCTACCTGTTGGGACGTACCTCCCTGGACCACATGGAAAGAGACACAGAGGAGCTCTTACAGCACCCTCTCAAACTCAGGTCTCCCACACAGCCTTCATGCTGACACAGGAGAGTTTAGATTACTCTGCAAACACCATCATACTGGGTGATGCCAGCTACCCAAACATAGACTGTGTACATTACACAGGCCACAATACCCAAGCTCTAAGGTTCCCATTGATCAGACATTCTTTGGCTATGGAACAGGTAACCAACCTTCCCACAAGAGGGGCAGATATACTAGAGCTGATCTTTACAAACATGAGTAAAACTGCTCACCACTGGGAGTATATCCCTCATTGTTGCAATCAAACCATATACTAATCACACTGGTGTTCTGGATCCCCAACATATGCAAACCTCCAACACATCGATGTGTGTGTGTGGGAAATGTCCCTATTAGCAACCGTGACAGTATCATACAGGATGCAGATCCCCTTTTTGAAACAGTGATGATGTCAGGACTGTATAACTATATCACCTGTAGTAAAGTCCTCCAGTAATTTGCATAGCGCTCTGCTAATGTGTCTTTCTTCAGTGTCATAACGTAGTTAGGTGGGGGTTTGAATCCTGCAAAGGGAATGTATGAGTGTGGTTTATGTGTGTGCACTATGCTGGGAGGGTTAACTGCCTTTTGCCAACTGGGAGAACACACTACAGGGTGCACATCCCTCCTCCTACACACAGATGATGTCAGCACCCTCTAAGTACAGCATTAGTAAAGATTTCTCCAACTACTGCAAATAGCACACTCTGCTAATGTGTCTGTTTCTACTGTCATTGCACAGTTAGGTATGGGTTTGAATCTTGCAAATGGAAAGTATGTGTTTTACTGTTGGTGGGGTTAGTGTGTGTGCACAATGATGGGGTGGGATGTGGCTTTTGCCACATGGGGCTATGCACTGCAGGGTGGTCATTACCCTTAACAAGCAGTGATGTTGATAGCACCCTATACAAACAAAACTACAAAACAGAAGGTGTTGGTACTGATAACACATGTAAGGTAACACTTGTTCAAGTAATGTCCACAAAACGGAGTAGGATAATAAAACAATTCTTTTATTCTATACAGACAACATGACAACAGACAACTAACTGCCAGTACTCAGTATAGTGTTACATGCTACTGTAACACGCACATGTACCCGAATATACCTAGATAGTGTTCTGAAGCCTGAATGTGGCAAGTGTGATGGGCTAGGCTTGTAAATGCCCTCGGGCAGATAGCCTAGTATGAACCTATGAACATGTGTGTACTGCTATAGTACTTCTGCCATATGTTGCATGTGTGTGTGTTGTGGGGGATGCACAGGTAATGGCCAGATACGTCTGCACAGGTGACACGTGTGACACATTCTGGGTGTTCATCCATACATACTGGATGTGTGCTGCCATCCAACCCTGTGATGTGGACACACATTACTCAGCCTGGATATACATATCTGAACAACACCACAAGCACAATACACTACCTTGCTATGTATGCATGTTATTACACAGTTATTCAGTAGTTATGACAGTGATGCTATCCATGCAGCCCACTGGGCCAGTGGAAGCCACAACACACACCGCCAGCACCTTTGCATATGCTTACCACAGACATCCCACATACTGCATGTACTGTGCACACAGTTATCTAACCCAGAACAACTGCACACCACTTATTAATCCTGTCCAGTGGACTACAGATACAGGCATATTGTATAACAATAGTAGGAGGCTACTGCAGCACAGGGCAGATTCACATGACGGGAAGGCATCTGTTGTCTGCAGTGTTAAGATGCTTCACATTCACCAAATGCACAGATATTGCCAACAATGTTGCAGACAGTTTAGGTGCAGGTACCCCCATTGTCCTACACACGTGTTATTAGTTATCCCAGATGACTGTAACCTCCCTATCCTCTCACATGTCCAGGTGAGAGCCACCCTCATCATTGCAGAACACATATCATCACTGTTACGAAATGGTATCCCTGGATGTGTGCTACATTCACCCCTGGAGGACATAGCACCACATGACAGACTGATATTAATCCCTGGCCATACTACAGGATATGTACCTGAACAGTGCCATACATACACAGTGGTCCCACACCAATGAGGAGGAACCTCTACTGACCCTGGGAACTACTGCATCATATGCACAACTGGCCTTGTGTTCTAAGCTATGGAAGTGTTAGTTATGGCCCACATGTACAACAATATTACATATGTTTATATTTCATGACTATCTACACACAACCTATCTCATGGACATACCTATAGATAGTGAACTATGATACATTTGGAGGTGTCACAGTATACACAGGATTAACCTGCTACTTTGCATTACCTGTGTTTGTGGCAGCTTTTGGTGTGTCACTCGTGCTGCTTGAAGTTTGCTGCTGTTGCTGCTGCTGCTGCTGCTGCTGCTGCTGCTGCTGCTGTTTTGCTGCTGGCTGTCTTTATTTCTGTTTTGTTCTCTCTCTCTGTCTCTCTCTCTCTCTCTCTTTCTCTGTCGGTTTTGTGCAATGAATGTATTGCATGAGTGTAGTGTGGGTACTCATTGCTTTTGTAGGTATCTGCATAGGTCCATGTGATGGCCTCTGCACCAATTGTAAGGCAGCATTTGCTAATTGCAAGCAGCTGGGTGTGTACTAATTGCATGTCTCACTGTGATTTCAGGACACTGCTATAAAAGGGTATGTGAGATAGGCGTTGCCCTTTCAGATTGTAGGGCGTGGACCATGCTGGTATGCTGTTGACAGTGTTCTGTGAGTGTGAAGGTTAGTACATCTCCCATGCTTCATGCTGTGTTGTAGATTCAGGTTGCTGCATTTATCTTGCCTGTTCCCTGTAGTGAGTGTGTATGCATACTGACACCTACAACTATATGTCATATGTATTGCTATATAAATATATATATATATATATCTGTGTACATATACATACTTTCATATATGTACATTAGCTGACATTATTGGGTACAAGCTAACAATTAGCAGGGCTGTTTCCGTTAACACTACTCTAGTATGGGAATCTAGTAATTGGGACTATAAAAGTCTGCCTGACATGCTTTGGGTAGTAGACATACTATATTGCCTTTATCTTCATTCTTACTATTACATGTTCCACTTATTTAGCACTATATTCCTGTATGAGAGTCATGGCTTAGTGGTAGGTCATACAGACTAGTGTTACAATGGTCTTGTGGTAGGGCCTACTAGTATGCTCATATTCTGCTTTTGAGTTGAGTATAGGGCCTATCAATCACAGTGCTGGAGGCACCTTTAAGCAGTTAAAGGGCTTAGTAGGTCTCACAGGAGCCAGGCTGTGTTGCAGATTCTGGTTGCTGCATATATCTTCACTGTTTCCTGTAGTGAGTGTGTATGGCTACTGAGACCTACAACTATATTTCATATGTATTAATATATATTTATATATATGTATGTGTAGATATACATACCTTCACATATGTACATTACCTTACATTATTATGTACAAGCTAACAGGTAGCAGGGCTGTTTCTGCTCACACTGAACTAGTATGGGAATCCAGTCATTTGGCCATTAAAACTCTACCAAACATGCTTTGGATAGTACATCTCCTATATTACCTTTATACTGATTCCTACTATTACATGTTATATTTCTTTTAGCAGTGTGTTTTTCCAAAGCAGGCATGGCTTAGTGGTAGGTCAAACAGACTAATGTTACCTAGGTCCTGGTTTCGAGACTGACAGTGGGAATTTTTTACTTTGCAAACTTTCCAACTGAGTACAGGACCTGTCAATCAAAGTGCTGAGGCCACCTGTAAGCAGTTAGAAGGGTAAGTAGGTCACACAGGGGTCAGGCTGTGTTGCAGATTCAGGTTGCTGCAATTATGTTAACTTTTTCCTGTAGTGAGTGTGTATGGCTACTGAGACCTACGATTATATTTCATATGTATTAATATATATTTATATATATGTATGTGTAGATATACATACCTTCACATATGTACATTACCTTACATTATTATGTACAAGCTAACAGGTAGCAGTGCTGTTTCTGTTCACACTGAACTAGTATGGGAATCCAGTAATTTGGCCATTACAACTCTACCTGACATGCTTTGGATAGTACATCTCCTATATTGCCTTTATACTGATTCCTACTATTACATGTTATATTTATTTTAGCACGGTGTTCTTGTAAAGCAGGCATGGCTTAGTGGTAGGTCATACAGACTAATGTTACCAAGGTCCTGGGTTCGAGACTGACAGTGGGAATTTATTTTTCTTAGCAAACTTTCAAAGTGAGTACAGGACCTGTCAATCAAAGTGCCATAAAGGCACTTTTAAGCACTAAACCTGTTCTGCTTCGTTTGCAGAGGTAACGCATGCGCACTGGCAGTTAGCCTGTGGGAGCGGCGCGCAAACGGTGTGCGCTGGGATAAATCTTAATTGGCTAGTGACACACATGTTCAGCTAATTGCACACAGTTTCAGCCTGTTTACCCGCTGCTTGGCAACGGGCACGCAGTTTGCAGCTTTTTAAACACTACTCAGCTACGGGCACTCTGTCTCACGGCAGCTTAGCTATCAGTACATTTCTGACTATTTTTATTCTTATGTTACTTCAAAATATATGCTCTATTTCATTCCATTTTACAAAAGGGAATACATTTACATTTGTACAATACTGTCAGGGGGCTTTTTAGTGCTTATTTACAAAAAAAAAAAGGTTGTTGTAGGCTCGAACCCTGCCTGCCTACTCTTAGGCGGCTACTCTACCGCTAAGCTATTATTTCTTGGCTTACTTTGCATATTTAGTTCTTATATCCTTTTCCACTGACTGCTAACTGTGATTGCTAGTAGCACACCCGCACACAGTAGCAAACATTTACGGGGTTTAACAAAAAAAAAAGGTTTTAATTTAATTTTATGACATCTCTTCACTTTATACACTGATGGCCAGTCGGGGCATGTGTTGTATAGTGTGTTTATTCACATTTTCATGGCCTTTCTCGTGGCTGTTTACTTTCAGCCATTCTAGTCTTCCGGGGGCGTGTCCACTTGCAGAGCTTAGCCTGCAGACACGCCCCCTACTCTCTTACACGGACCATGTAAGAGTTACTAGTGTGATTCAGCATGCCTCATGCACCTCATGCATATGCATGACATGCTGACATCACACAGTTTAACTGCAGCCTCCGTGTAAGAGTTATAACTCTTACACGGAGGCTTCCTGAATCTGTGTCCTTGTCTCTACTTTATTAAGCAAGACCATTAATTCCAGACAGTTTTGTGTATTACATAAGTATGAGTCCTGCAGGCTGAATGCAGTCACGTCTATTACTCTAGTCTTGTCAGCATTAATTCAATAGCTTATTGACCATCGGAATGCTTTTTCAGGTAAACAAGGGATCTGACAACAGAAATTTAAACAAAAGACTTCTCAGCTGGAGATCCATGAGACAAAAGAAAGTCTTGACCAAATGATGTGGCCATTAGAATGTTTAGTAAATGCAGCCTAAAGGAATGTACATGCTCTGGGCTAGGCTAACAGCAAAGACTGAGATGATTAACAAATGAACAGGGAAATCTACATATGATGTGGCAACAGCAGTGCTTTGCTATACATTGTGAAGATCAAAAGCCCACAAGCTGGAGTCCACCCTTTTTTTGAAGAAACAACAAAAGAAGTTCATCTGTTTGGTCGTAGCTTAGAAGACATGGAGACAAAGAACTTATGTTCATGAAATAGGACAAAGGAGACAGGGATACTTATATCTACATTGACTCATGCATTGTGATACCCATAGAACTGCTGACTATCATCATCCAAGTGATGACTAGCAACTCACAAAAGACCTAAGAACTTTCAAAGACTGGACTATGCAGGCAGTCCTCTATCCACTATATTACATTTGAAACTGTATGTATTTGCTCCTCAGTAACTGCCAGGTACATCACTACTATTTTCTGCATCTAGCAGTACCAGACATCCCTACTGGCATTGTGGCCTTCATGCAATCATATTTGTAGATGGTTCTTTAATAAGTTTTTTTCCTCCTTATGAAGATAATATTCTGTAAGTCTGCCATCATTCGCCTGATAGATATACACTCAAACTTCAACCAACTTATTAGTTCTGGAACCTTAGAAACGTCTGCTTAATGTCAGTCTAACTGTTCATTTCACTGAAATATCTCCATACTTTGTGTCCAGTTACACTTAAAAGACCATCAGCTGCCCTGTGGCATAATGTGCGTAATGTGCATTTTGGAACTCACTTTTCGGATCACTATCCAATTGAGTACAGTGCATTACAAGTGCCAAGCATACTGGTGTATTGGCTTTCAAGCAATGTAATTAGTTAACTCCAACAAGACATGTACATGTTTCATTTATAGCGACCTGTTTGTCTTTTCCCATTCATGTATTACTCAGCTTACATAGAAATTCTAGCAGTGCTGAGCTTCAAAGGGTATTTCATAGTAATGACGTCATGTATGTTTTGTGTGATTGATGTCCACATCCAGCAATGACCTCGTGTGTCTTAGACTAGAACCCTTTACTTATAGTGCTATACTGCTGTCATGATTGACTCCTCGCAATGTGTACAAAATCACAAATTTCTTTAATTGATATCACTCTTTAGCTGATAAAAAGTGCGCAGGTCATGAACAACAAAGTGCCATTCAGGGCTGGATAATGTATATTAACATTGGCCAACAATGTCAACTGATCCACAGTATTAACGAATTGATCAGGTACTTTCAGTCAACCATGTCTGCCAACACCGGCAAGGCAAGTGGAAAGAGAAGGTCGATAAAACTGTCTCCTCAGAAAAGATTTAAGAAAGCTCTGGATGCTAAGCGTGGAAGGACACGTATTGCGATTGGGAGCAAATTTGATCACTGGACAGCTATTAAACAGCAACTACAAGTAAAATCACATGAGGAGATGGCTCGTTTCCTGCTTGACATGTACGTTTTTATTTTATCACATTACTCATATGCATGTTAGTTATTACGTGATAATGATTGATAATGCTCAAAGACACTTTAAGGTAACAGTTATAGGTTCATAGGTTCATACTAGGCTATCTGCCCTAGGGCATTTATAAGCCTAGCCAGAGTGTGTTTGGCTTTCGCCACCCATTTTAAAATTAATTTTGCTATGCCTTTTTTTGAGGTTAGTATACTGTGCCTCTGTCTAACAGTGACACAGAAGTGATAGCCGGGGTAAACCTACAATCTCCCATCCACTCATCAAGATTCCTCTTGAAGAGAGTCAATGTGGGACTCCGCCTAACCTGGACTGGGATTTTATTCCAGAGTGAAGGGAGCCTCTGGGTTATGAATCTGTCCCTCCAGCATGTCCTATTTATTTCAGTGCTGAGGTTCAGGTCTCTCGAGTGCGTAGCTCAATGGGATTTGGATTTTCTGAGGTGCAGCATGTCCATTAATTCCGGGTTGGATATGGCTTTATACGTCAGGCACAGATTGCCTCTGAGCAGGCGGTATGCCACTGAGTAGAGCTGGAGTTTCTTTAACCGGGCAGCATATGGCATCTGTTTGAGCCCTTTGATCCTCTTGGTGAGGTACTTTTGGGGTCTTTCTATTTGCTGCAGGTGTCTGGTAAGGTACATCCCAAAAGGGGTATTGTACTCAATTATGGGCCTGATGAGGGATGAGTAAAGAGGCACGATGACCTCCCCTGATCTTCATGATTAGGTGGGCTATATAAAATGTTTTTCTAACCACTTTGGCCACGTGGTTGTCAAATGAGAGATTGTTATCAACTTGGGTCCCCAGGTCCCTAATGACTTCTTCTGTACTTAATGGATTACCACCTATGTGGTAATTTGTGGGCACTTTGTTTTTGCCAAAGGGGATGACTATACACTTTTTGGCGTTTAGCTTGAGGCCATGGCTCTGGCACCAGTTGTCTGTTTCTATGAGGCCCTTTTGGAGGATGCTTGTGTCGGCTGGAGAGTTGATTATGGCGCCCAGTTTGCAGTCATCTGCGAACTTGGTCAGCCACAGTCCTTCCGTGTTGGCCTGTACCACCGAGAAATATATACCGAAGAAGAGAGGTCCCAGGACTGAGCCTTGTGGGACGCCACTTGTAACTGGTTTGGAGTCTGACATGGCTCCAGCAATTCTAACCATGTGGGTTCTGTCCTTGAGCCAGTTTGCAACCCATCTAGTGACATAGGTGTTTATATTTAAGCAGGTGAGCTTATCTATAATGCCCAAGTGGGGTATTGTATCGAAGGCTTTTGCGAGGTCCAGGTAGGCTGTGTGGACCACCTTCCCCTCGTCAATGGCCTTGGTGACTGTTTCAAAGAAATCGACCAGGTTTAAGAGGCAGGATCTGCCCTTAACAAAGCCAAACTGGGTAGGATCCAGTGTCTATAGGTCCCCAATATCTTTATTTATGAGGTCCATGATGATCCTTTCCATAGCTTTGCAGACCAAGCTAGTCAGGCTTATGGGGCGATAGTTTTCAGGATCCGTCGAGGCACCACCTTTGTGGAGAGGGACCACTGTTGCTGTACGCCACTCTTTGGGTACATATCCTGTAGTAAGGCTAAGATTGAACAGTAGTTTTATGTTTGGGTTTAGCTCTTCTTGGAGTTCATGTAGGGCAGCCCGGGACACCATATGGTCCCATTGATGCTGTGTTTTTTGCTTTGGAGAGGGCGGCTCTTACCTGAGCATCTGAGATGTCAGGGGGGCAGCACTCTTTTGGGATAGATATTTGCCCTTTTGGTGGGGAGAGGGGGGAGAAGTTTGCACTGAACTTGTCAGCTAGGATGCTGGCAATGTCTGTGGGCTCGGTGTATTTTTTGTCATTCTGGACTAATTCTGAGCATATCTGGGAATTCCCACCCAGGTTCCTAACATAACTAAAGAAAGCCTTGTGATTATCCTTAGTGTCCTGTGCAATTTTTCTCTCGAAGCTGGCCTTAGACGATTTTATGAGTGCCCGTAGTTTTTTGCTAATACTGATCAGAGATGCCTTCCCTTTTTGGGATTTTGCTCTATCATGTAGTAGCTTCCTCCTTCTATTGTATAGTTTGTTTATGGCTGGGGTCCACCAGACAGGACGTCTGCCTTTGGAGGATTGGGTCTTGGTTTTATTTGGGATTGCATGATCCATGCATTCCTGAAGGTGTTCACAGAATGCATTTATAAAGGATTCTGTGGACTGGGCCGTATTTTCCACAGGCCCGGGGGCTTTGAAGGATTTCGCCTCGGTTTTGAGGCATGTGAAATTTGCTTTAGAGAAGTTTTTCACTGTGGTTTTCTGGGCAGGGGGTGGGGTCGGGATGTGAATATCCAGTGAGATTAGTTTATGGTCTGATCTTACCAGTGAGGGATACACTTGTGGTCTGGAGCATAGTGTCCCCATGTTGGTGATGATCAGGTCCAGTATGTTTTCCCCTCTTGTGGGAGTGGTAACAAGTTGTTCCATAGCATTTGAGTTTATAAATTCTAGGAACCTTTGGGCTAGGGTGTTGGAGCTAGAGTAATGCTCCCAGTCTATGTTTGGGTAGTTGAAGTCGCCCAATATAATGGTGTTTGGAGAGACCTTCATATTTTCCAGTATTCTCAGGAAGGCCAAGTGGGGTTCCTGTGTTTGGGAGGGTGGTCTATAGCAGGCTATAAACTGGAAGGCAGTTTTACCCACAGTTAGTTGCACATGGATAGTCTCTGATGCTTCGTGATGTGCCACCAACCTGGAGGTGTGGGTATCTTTGTGAATATTGATACTCCCCTCCTTTTGTGGTTCGGTCCAAGTTTTGGGGCCGAAAAGCATGGTATGAGGTATAACCTGGTAGTGCTGGGGTGCTCTCGGGAGCCTTGAACCAGGTTTCTGTTACTGCACAGATATCGATGTTCTCCATGCTAAGGAGAGTTTCGAGTGCATGCATCTTGAGGTTTAGACTTCTGGCGTTGAGTAGCATTACTCTTAGTTTCTTATCCCTTGTGATACCTATGGAGGTGGGTTTGTCTTTTGAGCCTTGCCTAAAAAAGGCACTATGGGGGTAGCAAGAGCCTTTGTCAATATCCAAAAGCCCAGGGGTGACAGGTGCAAGCCGTCCCTAGCGAAGCATTGTGGCTTGTCGAGCATGTCATCCCAGGCTGACAGGCATTGGATCCCCTTTGAATGACACCAACACGTAAGCCAGTTGTTGAAATTGATCATCTTGTCTTCATATTGTGGCATCATTCTTGGTGAGGGTAAGATGCTACTCAAGGTCAGGGTCATACCGGCCTGTGCTACATGCTCAGAGAGCTCCTCTATGTCTCTTTTCATGTAGTCCAGGGAGGTACGTCTCAGGTCATTCACACCAGCATGGACAATGACTGAGTCATATTTGTACTTGCCTTGGAGTGACCTGAGTGCTTGTGTTATGTGGCGGATCCTAGCGCCCGACAGGCAGCTCACCGTGACCTTCTCCTTGTTCAGCCTGGTGAGCAGGACGTCAGTGTGCCTGACAATAGAGTCACCTATTACAAGTGTATCAGGTGTGTTGTTTAGCCTTAAGGGCTGTGACTGTTCGGCACACTGGCTTTGTGAGCTATGTGTTGCACGTGTTTTGTTTTGGGGTAGCGGTTGCTTGGGTGTCTGCTGTGGAGGTCTCTGCTGCTTAGGCAGATTTTTATTTAGAGCCTCCGAGTATGTTTTTATGTGTTTATGTGTTTGGTTTGTTGTCGTGGTAGGTCTATGTGAGACTGGAATTGTAGTGAGTGTGGTTTCCTTCTCCTCCTGACTGGTTATGCCAGTACTGAGTTGAGAGAGCTTAGCCTCCAGTTTGGCTATATGGTTGCATCTCTCACATGTGTTGGAATTTGTTGGGAGGAAGAGAGGGTTGTCTGTGTACATGAGGCAGTTGTAACATTGCCTCAAGATTCCCAGATTCACCAGCTGGACCGGAGAGGAGATTGACAACTGACCTTTGGACATGCTAGAATAGTATTGGGAATTCCTTTATAATTGAAAAAAGAGCCAATGGGGAACAAGGTACTCAAGGGAGTTTGTGAGGGTGTAGTGCTTTTAATTTTTAGAGCTGACTTATATAATTGCTTTAGTGAGCAAGTGCCAGGTAACTTAAATGCACTGTGTTACAGGTAACTTAACTGCAAAAACGACAAACAGTAACTTTCTTTCAAGTGAAACAAGGAAATAAGTACAGTAAGCAATGCAGATATCACTAGGGATCCACAGAAGTGCTAAAAGGCCGCGTTTTAGGTGGAATTAGCATTTCAGGGAAATAAACAAACAACAAGCATACAAATAAAGCTAGATTCAGCAGGCCTGGACCTAGTCTATGCTACAGCAAACAAGGTGTACCAATTTCAGTAAGAAACAGTTAGAATATGCAGGCACTATAAGCCTCTAACCAGAAATTCCCTGCTCAGAAGGGCAGAGTCCAGCCTCTTCTCCCACAAGAGTGCAGACCGCAATCCTTCTTAACGTAAAATAACTGTCCTGAAGCCCAAGTGCTTAAACCAGAACTAATACACTTTTAGAATAACAGACACTGAGCTCTAAATCAGCAGTTCCCAACTTAGAAGGATGTAAGCTACCTGTCCTGCCACCACAGTGCAGGCCACAAACCTTCCTAATGTAAAACAACTGGTCTGATGCCCAAGTGCTTAATCCAAAAGACTTAGAAATGATAGCTACACTTTAATCAAGTTACTACCAGCAGTAATAAATACAACTGAATACTTTAAGGAATGCCTGGATTAGTGCTCAAGTTATACAAACAAAGCTAGATTCAGCAGGCCTGGATCTAGTCTATGCTACAGCAAACGAGGTGTACCAATTTCAGTAAGAAGCAGTTCAAATATGCAGGCACTATAAGCTTTAACCAGAAATTCCCAGCTCAGAAGGACAGAGTCCAGCCTCTCCTCCCACAAGAGTGCAGAACACGAACCCTCTTAATGTAAAATAACTGGCCTCAAGCCCAAGTACTTAAACCAGAACTAATACACTTTTAGAATAACAGACACTGAGCCCTCAATCAGCAGTTCCCAACTTAGAAGGATGTAAGCTACCTGTTCTGCCACTACAGTGCAGACCACAAACCTTCCTAATGTAAAACTGGTCTGAAGCCCAGGTGCTTAAACTAAAAGGCTTACAATGAGTTACACCATTGTGCATACCTGTTTGTACAATGACAGTGCACACTGAGATATAGTTACGATTGTTGTTACAGACATGCAGCAGTGCATCGTGTAGACAACCCGTTGATTCTGTAACATGCATAGTGCTTCTTTCTGAATTAGGCTTAATCATAAATTGCTAACAGTTTAAAATGAATATGACAGGCATCATTGTACAGTCCTTATCAGAAACAAGTACATGAAGTGCAGTCCTCCGGGTATTCTAGTTTCCTCCCACATTACCAAAACATACGTGTGGAGCATTTCTCCCCAGCCTCCACTGAACACTGACTTTGTTCCAAGTCGGACTTTCCAAATTAAATGTTACATAAATAAAATAATAAAACATAGGCAGATGTGATAGACGTGTGACAAAAGTAAAAGAAGGATTTGCTGTACTCCCAAGTAAGAGAGTACAAACTATGTCCTACTATGTCATGTTATTGGTGATATATATTCATCTAATTAGAGTTAAGTTTACAAGTGCTACTGACTACTGTGATACAATGTATTTAAGCAAGCATATGTACTTCATTGCAGGTATGACAAACAGTGTTACCAGTCATCTATGGATACCATCCTGTCACCGTTTCCACCTCTGCAGTCCGCACCGATGTCATTTAAAGCTAATACCTCGAGCACAATGAACCTCACCAAGTCTATTTGGTGACAGCATCAGGTACATTTACATGACAAAGCCAGAGTTTTCAGACAGTATGCACACTTAGCTGGTCGTCTGTCTGTATACAGTACTAGCAGTGGACAAGCACAAATTTCTAGTCACAATTTTAACCATACTTTAACTTTTCAGGCACAATGCAGAAAATGAGGATGACAACATGTGGGATGTTGTTCCACTGGAAGACATCCCATGTGACAGTGACTTGCAGCACCCTGCAGTGAGCAACTGCAAATCGAGCACAATTGTGGTATGCATGACACCACCAAGGTTAGGCAATCAGATTATATTGTCAATGGTGTCATCCAATTGCTTAGAAATACAGACAGCCAATTCACATAACTATTTTATTCCCTATCACAGAAGACCAGATTTCATCATTCATCGAAGACCTAATCAGCAACAGGGATACACTGCATGTGTGAGCTTATCCTCTACTGAAGATTCACTTGAAAGTTATTACCATTAGTGATTGCAGATCATTTACTGATATGACAGTCTTGGGCAGAGTACACTACATTTTAATTACTTTTTTCCCTTTCCCGTTTGTGTTCTACTGTTGTCTCTTTTTCGGGCATCACTTGTGAGCAGCCTGCCGGTTCAGTGTGTGGATCAAGAACACAGCACAGAAGACAGTGATGGTGAGTTTGTATTGCACATCACACCCACAGAGTGTATGGAAGGTGAAGGATCAACGCGTGTATCACCATTGCCAAATGATCTGGAAGATTGTGCGGAATCACTGTCAAAGGAAACTGTTCTACTGGTGTATAAGAATAATCTCCTCCAACTAGCAAGAAAGTGCATTATACCCAGGTGTGACACATGTCAAGAAGTTGTGTCACTGACAGATAAAATGAAAGGTTCATGCATCGTGCTATCATGGGTTGGTGTCATGGGGCAACAGTACCTGACATACTGTGGTGTAATAATAGTTGACTTGCTAACTTACTAAAACAAAATCTTTCTTTTAGGCATGCTGCAATGGCCATGTAGCTTACCAGTGGTCGTGTCAGCAGACAGTAAGGAGCAGCAATCTTCATGACTGGAAACAATTACGCTAAAATTGCACTACTAGCCCAGTGTCTCCATTTATCAGTTATCCATGAAGATAGTTATTACCATTTACAGAGAAGGTATATAGCTCCTGTTGTGCAAGACTACTGGAATGATATGGTTAGCCAGATGATGGAGGATCGTAAACACATGAATGTGACAATTATGGGTGAGTAAAATTATCATTTTTTAGTAGCTACTGTGATATGTACTACTAGAACCTTCTGATGTGTGAGACTCGTATTACCTTCAGTTCATGTTTCTAGGTGATGGTCATATGGATAGTCCCGGACACTGTGCACAGTACTGCACCTATACATGCATGGATGAAAAAACAAAAGAGATTCTACTTGTTCACATAGTTGACAAGACAGAAACAGATTTGAGTTCACCAAGAATGGAGAATTTTCCCTTTGAAAGATGCATGAAAAGTTTTCAGGACTGCCATGTCAACATTGATGAAGTGGTGACTGATGCGCATCCGCAGATTGCCAAAGTTATGAGTAAGACTTTGTTCTGTAGTCTCATTAGCAGTTAACATTCAAAGTCTCAACACAATGTAGAATGCCTGTATTGCCTTTTCAGGAACAATCAATCAATCAATCAATCAATCATTCTTTTGACATGTGGCATGGAGCGAAAAATCTTTCTAAACGAATCAACAAGGTAACTGTTCTTACTGAACAGCTTTTGAGCTGGCCTTCTGCATTTTGACTAAGTAAGCTTTTATGTCGTAAAGGTAATGTAACCAAATGGGTGAATGAGTTTTGTTTCACACTTAGGACAAAATGTTTTAGAAGTGTTAACAGTCAGCTGATTAGAAACATGGCCACTATGGTGGACTGAATAAGTCTTGGTGGCAGTACCACATTACAGAGAGGGAAAAATGACAGCGGATGGAGTCTTGTCTGTCTGTTACTGCCTATCTGTAACATTACGTAGCAAAACACCTTGAGCTCCTGAATTAGTTAGATGGAAACACACAAACACCCCCTGAGACATTCTGCAGAAAGGTTTCTACAACTATTGCTATGTTTGCGCAAGCCCTATTTTGCATGATATGCATTGCTACAAATGTAACAAAATGGTCATATGATCCAAAGTGTCCAACGATATTTACTGTTTAGAAGTTCATTTTTTAAAAGTGAGTCTCACTTTTTAATTATTGTTATTGACCAACAGTCAGGTCAACAGCGTGGCTGCAGAATTATATGCCAGTAGACCAAGCAAATAGTGAATTACTTCTGGCATTGCTGTCAGCATTCTGACAACCTGGAAGATTTCATGGTATGGCAATGCATGATCTTAGTACAGTACATGTACGTGATCTACCTGTGCTAGTCTCTCAATTTTTTTTTTTTTGTCTTCTTGTCGATACCACAGATACGCTGGAGAGGTGTTTTATACCATGTGGTAAACCAGCATGAGTGGGGGAAGAGATCCAGATGAAGATGAACCATTGGGACAATGTCAGCATGACTCACTTGGGACAGCGTACTGCATCATGGCTAGAGCCTGAAAGCCCTGCACATGAAAAGTTAAAGAGACATTCTTCTGGATCCAAAATTTGTGGAGAAAATACGGCATTACGTGAGCTACAGGTAAAGACCTTTTGTGTCGGTCTATAGCTTTACACAATTCAGTGCAAACTGACATTAACATTCATATTTGTTAATTTTTATAATCATTTTATTTGTGTAGAACTGCGGAATTAGAACAGTTCCACCAACTCAAATTAAAATATGCTTCACAACGCCAGGCCTATACATTTCCTGCTTATTGAGAACGGAATTTTATGGCTGCCATAGATCACAACAGCCACCAGGGACGTCCATACCATCGTAACAAGGATGGAAGACAAGTGTAAGAATGCGCAATACTCCACATTTCTGTGCCACAATAATATGATTCTAGGTTTATGTTTTTGGTTAGTGTACATGCCGACATAAGTTAGGGCATCTGACATTATTGAGTAGTTGTGCAAATGGTCAAAAGGTAACTGTACCGTGACGCTATGACTTGATGCAATACACATCATGTCTCCTGACTCTGTATTCCAAGTCCACATGTCACACTGAAAACCAACAGATATGTTACTTGTAAGAGTCATTCTATGCTACTGAAGGCAACTATTACACTAGAACTATTGATTCTTGTTTCAAACTCAACCGCAATACACTTCTAGACATTGTAATAATACTGACCAATCATAATTTGCTAAGGTTAAATTACTTGTGTCAACACATCATGTTTTGACATTATAGATTACATAAGTGATGACTGGAGTGTCTGAGAGTTTAAATAGCAGATGGTGTAGACGAAGCATTAATTGAAGAACTTGTGTTACTTGCATTTGACTCTCGGTTGAATTTTAGTCTCTTGTATTATCAGGTATCGTAGAAAGTTTAACAAGAAAAGTGGACGATGAACAGTGGTGCGTAAAGAAGTGAAGAAAGAATACAGATACTTCATACCATTAAAGTGAATGATTTTGCTCCGTCGACTGACAGACTGCACCAGATTGAGGGAACGAGCGGCACTAGGAGATGATGATCCAAGAAACATACAGCCCTCAATTGCCACATATCCACCCCTAGAGACAAGTTAGTTGGTAGATGAACACCACTCCAGACTTCTGCGACAGACACACAGTTTGGAGAACAATGAGGTTTTGTTTTAGATGATACTAAGTTGGTCATTGAAATCTCCCACATTGTCAAAGTGAGAGCAGACTAAGGATCACAGTTCTGTCAGTTGAAAGCTATGTATTTATCCCCTATTGCTATTTAGGCTTAGTCAAGAAATGCATTGCAGTGCGGTACAAGTTAAGTTATTCCTGCTCAAGTTATGACAATTGTTTGCTGTATTACAGTTGTATTTTGAAATGCTTATGTCATTCAAAACCAGGAACGCACAGGGGTATTGCGCATGCATTACGCCACAGTTTGTCTGTATTTCTGACTCAATGGCAGTTCACGCATTTAGTGACTTTGAGTGTTGATTTTCCATTAGGTTCTCATACATGCAGTATTACTTTGGTACATGAAAGAAGAGTACTGGCAGTATATGGTGCCTGAGTGTTCATGTGTTATAACTGCCTTGGTTGACCATGGTAACTGTCAAAGATTTAAGTCACATAATTTCCTTTGTTTGCTATAGTCACCTTTTGTATCAGTTCTATCCAAACCATTTATGAACTACACAATGATGAAAGTTTTCCCATCTTGGAGCAAATGACTCGCTCTGTCACTCTAATTTAAATTTTTTGTACTTAACCATCTTATTTTGTCTTTCAGTGAGCTGTCCACCTAAGAGCTAGTGGAACAGACATCAGATAAGAGTCATTTTTTTTTTCTAAACATTTGTCTGAATACAGTTTTATTTAATTTTATTCTTTTTTTTCACATATTCATTATACAGGCATGTGCATTACTTCTCTATCAGTTCAAATACTCATTGCTTCAACTCCATCTTTGAGGGAATGATATGCTCACTGACAGTTGAGGCAAAGTATTTTAACAAAGATTTTAACAGTGTCCTTTTAACCAATGTAGTGGCATCACACATTGAGTCAATGTAGTTGGGGTGTTTGGTGGCACCATCCCATGAGTTGGGGTTTTGGGGACATTTAGCATGGCTATCGTGACATGGCAGTTAATGGTTTGTTTAATTGGTAATTGTTTATTTCGCCTGGCAAGATCTTCACTACTCTTAGGTTCAATGAGGCAGAACTTTTAGTTATGTACTTACCATAATGATAGATGTATGTGATCCATCTCGCCTACATTCATACCTGATGGGCTCGGAGCTGGGAATCGGCTCTGACTCGGCCGATACACTAGCATGAAGTCTCTCATTGGCTGGGCCAACCCCTTATCTCAGGATGCACCATGCCCAAACCCCCAGGTCTTATTTGCCCCACAACTCACCCACATGTGCCAATCCGACTGCACAACAGTGTTTCCTCCAGATCCAACAGGTAGGGGGAAGGAGGGCGGGTACATAAGAATGTAGGTGAGATGGATCACATACATCTATTGTTATGGTAAGTACATAACTAAAAGATGTAATGCGATCCTATCTCTCCTACATTCATAACTAATGAGACAGCGTCCCTAGCACCTAGATCCTCGGAGGCTCACTGGAAAACCCTCCTGAGCACTGTGGAACCAAAGGACGCCCGACCCCTAGAGGCCACGTCCAGTTTGTAATGAGAAATAAATGTATGTGGAGACGCCCAAGTGGCCGCTGCACATATCTCATCCACAGAGAGTCTGGCGTGGAAGGCCACTGAAGTTGCCATAGCCCTAGTAGAATGCGCTCTAACTGGAAATGGAAGGTCCCTTCCTGTTGATGCATAAATAAATGAAACACAATCCCTAATCCACCTAGTGATAGTGGTCTTAGTTACTGCTTTGCCAAGCCTGTTATCTGCAAAGACCACAAACAACTGGTCTGATTTCCTCTGCTGCTGTGTACTATCCAAGTAAAACCTCAGTTGTCTATGCACATCCAACTGATGAAGTCTGTATTCTGCCTTGTTGGAAAATTTCGGAAAGAAAACTGGTAGCTCTATAGATTGCTGCAGAGAAAGAGCAGAAGAAACCTTTGGAAGAAATGACGGGTTTAGTCTTAGAGATACTCTATCCTTGTGAAAGATCAGATAAGGAGGCTTGACTGAAAGGGCTTGAAGCTCCGAAACCCTTCTGGCTGAAGTAATAGCTACCAAGAAGGCAGTCTTCCAAGATAAAACTTTTACTCACAAGTGGCCGCCGGCTCGAAGGGATGAGACGTCAAGGCTCCTAAAACTACATTCAAATCCCATGGCAAAACGGGTTGCGACACCGGGGGGCGAAGCAACCACGCTCCCTTGAGAAAGGCCTTACACAACTTATGACTCATGAGTGAAGGCTCAAAGGCAACATGATAATTAGAAATCGCTGCCAATTGGACTAAGCGTGGAGACAGCGGAACCCTGTCTAAAAAGAGTTGCCAAAAAATCTAATACTGCCGACACCGGGGCTGCCAAGGTTGTGCCGCTGGGCCCAAATGGCAAACCTTTTCCATTTATTAGAATGTATCGCCTTAGTGGAAGCTCTGTGAGAAGAAGACAGAATCTGGACCACCTCAGGCGAAAGGATATGCTGTCTGACTAAGGTCGGAAGTGGAGCAGCCAAGCCGCTAGCTTGAGAGTTTGCAGTGATGGATGGGCCTGACAGGACTGAAGAGTCAGAAGGTCTGGAACTGGGTCCAGAATCCAAGGATCCTTCATTGCATACTTCCGAAGGAAGGGAAACGAAACTTGGCGGAGCCAGTGTGGTGCAATCAAAATCATGCTGCTTCCCAAGCAGATCGCCTTCTGAATCACTTTTGACATTAGAGGGACCAGAGGGAAGGCATAGAGCAGACCGAAGGGCCAATTGTGGACTAGAGCGTCCCTGGGTGACTCCCCCTGGGGGGGGATCAGGGAGAAGAAATTGCTGCACTTCGCATTCCAGGGGCTGGCGAAAAGGTCGCAGCAGGGGAACCCCCACTTGGAGAAGATCCGAGCCGCTACTTGGGCATTCAGGGACCACTCGTGAGGCATCAGAATAACTCTGCTCAACCTGTCTGCTATCACATTGGACTTCCCCGGAATGTGCGTTGCCACTAGAAATCTCTAGGAAGCGATCGCCCAGTTCCACACTCTCATGGCTTCTCTGCAAAGAGGATAAGACCTGGTTCCTCCCTGCTTGTTCAGGTACCATACTACCGCCATATTGTCTGAGAAGATTGCAATGGTACCCTTGGGAAGAGAGCTGTGAAGTGCCTGCAATGCTAGAAGCACTGCCCTCATTTCCAGAACATTGATATGTAAGTGGGTTTCGTGATCTTGCCACGTGCCTTGAACCGTCCTGCCCAGATAATGCCCCCCCACCCTATCTGGGAGGCGTCCGTGGTCACTGTGGCAATGGGGGAGGGGGGCAGAACAGTCTCCCCTGGTTCAGGTTGGAGGAGAGGAGCCACCAACAAAGATCTCGCTGGCACGTTTCCATGATGGGAATCGGGTAGGACAATGGCAGATCTTGGTATGACCACTGGGTCGACAGGAGCCATTGAAGAATTCGCATGTGCAATCTTGCCAGAGGGACCAGAAGAATGGCAGCCGCCATCGACCCCAAAAGCTGAGGGACCATCCTGGCTGGAGCTTTCCTTCGGGGTAGTAAGGCTAGGACTTGGTCCTGTAGTATCTTTATCCTCTCTGTTGGAAGGAATGCTCGCATCTCTACAGAGTCTAGCTCTGCGCCTATAAAGGCAACCTGCTGTGATGGCAGCAATACAGACTTTTCCCAGTTGAATGTAATTCCTAATAGATGTCCCAACTCAATGGTAGCACTCACGGCTCGAGTAAGAAGATGCCTGGTGGGGGCGGTGAGGAGCCAGTCATCTAGATATGGAAACACCTGGAATCCCAGACGTCTCAGGTGAGCCGTCACCACTGCCAGACATTTGGTAAACACCCTGGGGCTGTGGTGAGACCAAAGGGCAGGGCCCAGAACTGGAAGTGACTGGCTCCTAGGTGGAAGCGTAAATGTATCCTGGACACCCTGATTATCTTGATGTGATAATAGGCGTCCTTGAGATCGATGGAGCACATCCATACTCCTTTTTCCAGCAATGGGAAAATGGATTGCAACGTGACCGTCCAGAACTTGGACTTCTTCACAAAACGGTTTAGGTGGCTGAGACCCAGAATGGGTCTCAAGTCCCCTGTTCTTTTTGGCACCAAAAATAACCTTGAGTAAGTTCCTAATCCGGTCCGGTCTGCAAGGACTGGCTGGATGACTCCCTTTCCGAGCAGCTTTGCGACCTCTATGGCTGCTTGATCCCGTTGACTGGGTGGCACATCCGGTATTTTCCTTGACGGTGGAGGGGGATGGATAAAGGGGATGGTGTAACCTCCAGCGATGATACGAAGCACCCACTGATCCTGAGTGATGGAACCCCAAGCCATTGGATGCGCCGAGAATCGACCCCCGACTGGCTCTGGAGATGCACAGTCGGGCAGTCCCTCAGAGACGCTGGAAGGAGGAACCACGAAAGGATTCATGGTCTCCTGAGTTGCGGGGGCCTCTGCTGCCTCTAGGGCGACACCTTCCAGAATAATTCCCCCCTGCCTCTGGAAGGGCGGGTCACTTTGATGGGCAGGGAAAGACTTTTGGGACTTTCTGAACCACATCGTTCCTCCCCTCTGAGCCTTGGGAATAAGGTCTAGAGGGAAGCGAAAAACGGGCCCCAATGGCAGACAAAGTCTTACCCTCCTGCTCACATCTAGTGAGTGTGTCTTTCACCTTGGGTCCAAAGGGACAGGACCCATCGAATGGAGCATCGGTGAAGGAAGACTTGAATGCCTCCGCAAAGAGACACAAGCGCATCCAGGCTTGCCTCCTAAGGGCTACGCCCGAACTCGCTGCCCTACCCGCCCCTTCGGCTGCATACGATATGAGCCTCATGGACGAGTTAACAATCAATGAAAGGGTAGACAGCTGGGCGTTGACAGACTGCGTCAACTCCTCAGGCACGTTACCCAACAGGGTATCTCCCAACTCCATTATGAGATCCCTTTGGAGCCTCGTAAAATGACATAAATAATTCAGCGACCGCAGAGTAAAGGTTGCTGAAGTCAGGGTATGCTTCCCGTACCTATCCATGCTCCTGGACTCCTTGTTAGGAGGATGGATAGAAGTAGATGCCTCTGCCACATCCTGCTGGGTGGCAGACGCCACCACCATAGCATCAACCGGAACTCTCTTGGTTAGAAACTCCTTGCCAGGGGGTGTGGATAAAAACTTGTTGGGGCGAGAAGGAACTGGCTCCACAGAATCAGGGTGTCCCCACACCCTTCGATAAATAAGGTCCAGTAACTCATCGAAGGGTGGAGACACCCAGGAGGCAGAGGGTTGGGCTCCGAAGGCCTTGAGGAAGACCGACTCCTCCGTAAAAGGGGTTTTGGATGGCCAGTCGCCTCTCTGTCTCAAGATCTCTAGGATATCGGAGAACGAGACATCATCAGAGGACGATTTGGGGACCCTTCCGCATCATCAAGGTCAGTGTCCAAGGTGACAGACTCATCTGGGGAGTCTATGTGCTTCCTCTTGCACAATTTTTTCCTGGGGGGCTCTTCAGGCATGAACTCTGAAGGCTCCTCGGAAAACAGGGGACCACACAAGGAGGAATCCTCAGGCCTAGGAGCCGCGCTGTCCAAAGACAGGGGGGCACCAGAAGCTCTAGTCGCCATGTCTAGGGAAGGAGTCGCAGATTCAGGTGAAGTCACTAGAGACTTGGCCAGTGCGCTCCTCATAGCCTCGAAGGCGGGCCCACCAGTATCTGAGGAGAGGCCCGTCTCCGAAACCATGACCGGTGTCAGGGTTCCCCTCGCCGAGGTGCCAAGAGGGAGACTCGGGGCCGAAATCAGAAGCCCCGACAAATCCCCCTCGGGCCCGGCTGAGGACACCCAAGAACCGAAACCTCTGGAAGGCACAGAAAGGGTTGGAGCTGAAGTCGGTGCCGACAGACTAGCAGTGGGTCTCGGAACTGACTCAAGGACTTCACCCGACACTACGAACTCCGACTCCGACGACACCAAGGTTGTCGGAGGAGGAAGAAACAGTATCGAAAGGGCTGGCTCCGGGGCCGACTGGGCTGGAGCCGAAAATAATTTGGATAAGACAGGTGACTGGAGGAGCCTCTGGACCACCTTATCTACATCTGAATCTGAGAGCCTGGAGGACCTGGAGGAAACAGAAGGGGGCCGAGAAACTTTTTCTATCGGCTCCAAGACAAAGCTAGGAGGCCGGCTCCAAAAGGATCGGAGCCGAAGCAGACTTGACCAGAACCGAGACCCCTTTCGGCACCGACAGTTCAGGAGCTGACGAAACTGACCCCAGAGCAGAAACACTCTCCTGCGGCTCCGAGACCAATGGAGCCGAAGAAGGAGACTCAGATTTAGCTCCCATATCCTGCAGCTCTGAAATCAGTGGAGCCGAGGAAGGGGACAGAGTACCTGATCTCTCATCCCGAGACTCCAAAACCAGTGGAGCCAAGGAAGGAGACCCAGATTTAGATCCTCTATCCTGCGGCTCCGAGGCCAGTGGAGCCGAGGAAGGGGACACAGATTTAGCTCTTTTTGCAGGCGGCTCCAACGGACTTGTCGGAACCGAAGACTTCTTTTGCTTCGATTTTGAGGAGGGAGAAGAAGGCAAAGCTTCCTCGAAGGCTGGCTTGATCAAACCCTTCAGGATAAGCTTATTTTTTCTCTCATGTAGGACATGAAAGGAGAAGGCATGGCAAACACTGCAAGATTCTTGCAAGTGTTTAGCCCCTAGACAATAAACACAGATGGCGTGGCCATCTGTCAACAACATCTTGTAATTGCATTTTGAACATTTTTTAAAGCCCGATCGCTTATGTTCTTTTTCTTTGCCAGACATACTAACTGTAACACACTCAACACACAAGGAGGGAAGGGGGGGAAGAGCTGTAACTTAAACGCTCGACAAGAGATAGGGCAAAGGCCCTCTAACTCAAATGGGCCTAGCCCGCCAAACAGAAGGAATTACCACAACAACCCAACAAAAACAAACGCAGTCAATCACAATGGAACTAACAACAAGATAGCTATTAAAATAGCTGTTTGAGCATACATTTTAAAGCTAACTGCCAAAAAAGCGACCAAAAGGCCAAAATAGAAGGGTACTTAGCCACAGCCAAGTTGAGACCACGTCGTTACTCTAGGAGTGGCAAATGAGATCTGGGGGTTAGGGCGTGGTGCATCCTGGGATAAGGGGTTGGCCCAGCCAATGAGAGACTTCATGCTAGTGTATCGGCCGAGTCGGAGCAGCCCATCAGTTATGAATGTAGGCGAGATAGGATCGCATTACATCTTTGCTATTCATGGCTGGACTGTTCTGTATTCCCGGTTGTGTGTTTTTGCTAAGTATAAAGAAAAAATATATATATTTGATAATACTTGGTATATATATATATATATATATATATATATATATATATATATATACATACACACACACACACACACACACACATATATCTATATATATATATCTATATATATATATGTATATATTTAGTGATAATACTTGGCCTATATATGCTGCATATATGTGTGTGTGTATATATATATATATATATATATATATATATATATATATATATATATACACACACACACACACACACACACACACACACACACACACACACACATACATATATTTATTGTCAATACTAGGCATCTGCTTTTGAGACTTTGAGCATGACTGTATTCATGGTTTGTGCATTGCTTTTGTTTGATGCCCATGATGTGTGTTATTTCTACAATGTCCAGATGAGATGCAGCCACTGACTGAGTTATACTATTGGGGTGCTGTATGGAGATTGCATATGGATGATAGTAAAGTTGCCTGGTTACAAAACAACTTAAACTTAGCAGAACTAGAGTACAGATGGGTCGCCAAAGAAGGAATACCGCAATGTGCGGTAATCTGAAAGGCACCATAGCGTCTTTTTTCCTCATACTTAGGTTAACATTGGATTACTGGGCCATATGATGAAAGTAGTAGTGATTTCAAGTTTTGTACATAAGAGACAGAGTAGGTGCACAGTGTAAATGAGCTGCTGATGATGCATTTTACATGGTTGTGAATGATAATAAGGTTGGCAGCAGCGTATAAGAGCAGTCAATAACTTTACTGTGGCATACTATTTACTGATGTTAAGAGAATCTTAATAATTCACATTTAAGTGTATGTTCTTTTGAAAAACAATGTAAAGAGGTTGGTATGCAGCAGTCATGTACTTTGTCATTGTTACTCTATCACATTTAGACATTGCTGGATTAATTTACCCGTGGCTGATTTTTGTTTTCACGGTTCTGTTTGCAACTGAGTGATGTATCTCAAAGACGGACATACCCTTTGACTTTTTTTTAATAAAATGTCTTTGCCTTGTGCTTTTTGCCTGTATTCGATTTTCAGAGTTTATTGCCATGGAGACCAAGTACACCAGTGAGAATGCACCTGCAGTGAGACAGGGTGATGGTTTGCCGAGCCGGAGAAATAAAAAGCATCCCAATTCCAGAAGGAAGACTACTAAAAAGCAAGGAAATATGCATGAGAGGAGTCAGAGAGAATGACAGCAAGCTAACATCATGACACATGAAGGACAACAGGATTATCAGAGTTTACAGGTACAGTTTCATCCAAGAGTGAGGTTGGCAGCGACATTATCAAATAATTTATTAAAAATGTGTATCGGAGATAGGGGCATGTTGACGATAAAAGCTAATTATATTTTCATTTGCTAGGTCAGTATACCTTTAAAAACTGGTGCCCAGGATGTTCTGTGTAGGGGCATAAAACATTTTTACAGGCACATTCCTTATGATTAACTAATGAAAATGCTTGTGTGTTTACAGAACAAAATTCAAGGGCTATCCACAGACGAAATGTGTCATCTGTGCAATCTAATAGTAGAAAGGAATCCAGCACTAGTTCAGGAGATACTTGAGCAAGAGCGGTGGAATAGTGAAATTACTGAACAACATCAGGCAGAACTACCTCCAAATTGGTGTGTGTGCCACAGCTGCCGGGATATGCCTACCACACAAGAAAGAGTCTGTTGTGCGAATTCACCAACGAATTGTTTATCTTTTGTTCCGGTGAGTTGTTACTTAATAAGACAGAATGCTGTATACTGACAAATATCAAATCAGGCTACTGTAGTAGTACGCCAGGAAGACATAGTTATAAAGTGTAGGCATGATTAATTTTATAGCACCCAAGTTGACCACAGTTTATTACAAACTTAAAGGTGCAAGTGACACCAGGAGTGCCATGATTGACAAAAGAGTTGGGCACCATAATTTAATTGAAGTAGAACACCTAGGAAACCGCAAATTTTACCTGTAGCCTGTGTGTATTACAGACAGTGTAAAGTAGACTCACATGTTTTACTTATATAAATGTGTGTGTGTGTGTGTGTGTGTGTGTGTGTGTGTGTGTGTGTGTGTGTGTGTGTATATATATATATATATATATATATATATATAGAGAGAGAGAGAGAGATGCACACACTGCTACATATCTGATTGTTCGTGACTCGTTGACATAAGTACTGTAATGATGTAGCAGATATATGGCTGTCTGTCGTGCCGACAGCTATTGTTTGCAATGCGAAACAGTGTTGGTGTAAATGACATGAAAGGCAAATTCTGCTGACAGAGAGTCTTGTCATATACGAGATGAATTCTTCAAGCAGATGCTGTCATGGTTCAAGGCACAGAGTACATACTGCAATGTAAATGGGTACAGTATAGTATATCAAAAAAGTAACCCATAATCTCTGAATGAACTCCTGATCATTCTGCATGGTAAAGAGTAATCTTGTATGGTTGATGAGGGACCATATTACTGTGTACAGTGTATAGTATTCATCATCTATGGCATGAATATTTGTTAATACACATTGCACTCATCATTTTATAAACAGCACATACAAATTCACATTGGTATGTACATGACACTGGCTATGCATTAGGAAGTGTACTTTTGCATAATTACAAGATTTGATGTACTTGTTTGGGAAGTCTGACTGTTTCAGCGTAATTGTAATTGGCTCTGGTTGCATTAAAAGTATTTTTTTTTGTTTCAGGAAATGAGTAAGATTGTGCTTCATCAGGGTGTTCTACATGTTGCCGATACGTGCAGGTGGGCTATTTTTGGAATAGCATTGGAGACTGATGAAAATCATAGCTTTCGGCATTCTGCCTATTGACAGTTCACTGTCTGGCGTTATGGACAGCTTGGGAGTAGAGTGCGACGAGTCATTCCTAGTTGCTGTGTTTGGCGCATTCGTGACAGATATCCCAACCCTTTAGGCCAGTACACAGGTTTTCTACCTCAACGGAGGACAGCAATTGACTAGTAATAAAGAGTTAACATTTATGCATTACTGTAAGAATAGCTAATATTTTTAGCATAGTATGTTTTGTTTGGACAGTAGTTTTACAATAAAAAAATAACTGTGGTTAAAAAACATTTAGGTTTGTGTACTTGTCCAGGATATTGTAGTGTACCATGAATAATCGGTGCACATCTGGCAACTGTATATTGAAATAAAGGACTGGTAAGATGTATTTAGTGTAAAATAAAATAATTATGGTTTGTAGTACACTACTTGGATACAGAGGTCTTAAAGATAGATTTATGATTATTGAGATCTGACTGTATGAGAGAAATCGGTCTGTTATAATGCAATGTCAGGAAACCAACTATGCAGGAGTGCAAAGTAGTGTTGAGGATATGTAGTGCTATGTGTGTGTGAAAGACAGTGTATACTTAGGGGAAAGAGAGGCATGTAAAACAGTACTTATGTTAGGTTGAATTAGTTGGAGTCTGAAAACAGCATTTCCGATCGAAGTGACTATCTACATTCTCATATAAAAAACAGATCCGAGCTATGTGCAGCCAGTTGTATGAATGAGTAACAACTGCTGAACATTTGGATTAACACCAGAGTGCACCTTGCATTCAGTTAGTGCATGGAGTGGCTTACAACTCAATAACCAGAATGGCAGTACAAGTAAACATTGGTATGGAATACATTTCATGTGCAGCACAGCAGAGTACTTGGTTAATGTTGTCTAAGTATACACCATTGACTATTAGTAATGGTGTACAGGTTAGATAATAGCAGGAGTACATATTCACAAGGCTGAAACTGAAAGGTTATGTCTTAATACGGGTGCATGTTCCAGTGGAACAACACACGCGAGACATGGCCAGCTTGACAATATGTTGGTGGTCAGATGACTGCGGAACAGATGCCTACATTTGTTATTTGGAATGTGTAAGATGAGAAATAGTATGGTGGATAGAATCACATGTATCAGTGGTGTGCCGCGAGTAATGGTAGTATCAGTCGGATGTCACAGTTAAGCATAACTCATAACATATGCCAGGATGCTGAAAGTTTGCCCATGGATGAGTGTAACAGATGCATCTGAAACATACTGTACTGAAGATTCATTGACAAAACATGCCTATGTGGCCAAAAGTGTAATTCGTTAAATAAAAAGTTTGCTGTTGTGTTTTTGTTAACAAATGAAATGAGCTTTACTATATTAAATTATTAGAAATTACATTGTGGGCTGCCAGTTTACGCGAAAATATTAGACATTTGTGGAGTAACATCTAGTTGGGGATGTGTTCACTATGAAAATCTGAGCAGATCTCATTTGCTGTAGCAGTCTCATTTGTGCACTTCTTGAAAGTTGACAGGGTAAAAGTGATAAGTGCTGTAGAGAGAGGGCTGATATTTGTGCCATTCTTTTCTACATGGTGATTGTTAAGCAGAGTATCCAAGGCATGGAAAGAAAATGGGGTTGTATGCAATACTGAACTATGGTAAGGGTGTTGCATTCTGCTAATATAAATTAGCTAATTAAAATTCCAATTGTGCAGGAAGATGCATGCCAGTAGAGAACAAAGCACCTACAACACCCCAGGTAACCCGCACATGAGTAGAAGCTCCAGTGTTCTCAGGTGCCTATAGGATGTGGCAGGGAAAGGTGGTAATGAGTGGCCATTGCCGGCTTGCCCATCCTGATGGAGGTAGCTGTAGTTTGTTAAAAGGACCATACATAGCTGGAGTGTTAGATGTTACCTAATGAAGTTTGTGTCTGCCAAATGCAAACTGTCATTGGGTTTATATTCCATCTTTGATTTTCTGGCACATTCAGTTGCTGATGATTTTCATCTACTTGTGCTTTGATTTCCATTCCTGCTTGACATCCATATGCTTCTGTTAGCCTAAGCAGGGAAGTCATCTTAGACTTTTTCTCCTCATGTTTAAAAACTTTCACTAGGTTTGGGTTTTGTGAGGTCAGCAGATATGTGTGGAAACCCACGATGTCAGATCTGTACATGTTATCAATTTCAAGGAGGCCCATCCCTCCTTCAGAAAGGGAAATATATAGTCTTGGTATGCACTGATTTTTATAAATCACTTTTTGAGCATGAAGCATCCTTCATTTTTCCAGTCTAATCTATCCAACAAATTTTGTGCACACTCCATCACTACATAATTGTATGTTAGGACAGGGAGAGCAATTTGGTTTATATCTTGGATTTTGTTACTTGACGCCAACATTGGTTTCAGGATTAATTTAAGTCTTCAAAAGTACTCCTTACTAATTTTTATTCACATTTCTTCATGTTTTACTGTTGATCCTTCATCAATTCTCAAATATTTATATACTCATGCTGGCTCAATTTCTTTGATATTACATTCTAGTCCAGAACTGATGTATTCGTGGTGCTGCAGTTATCCTGCTTTAAAGGTTGCTTTTGCACATTAATCAAGACGAAATGACATTCTGATATCATCTCAAAAAGTTTTGACAACTTGCAGTTGTGCTTTCAGTTCCTCATCTGATGAGCTATACAGATTTTAATCATCGACAAAAAGAAGACGAGAAGTCTTTACACTTTGCTGTTTTAGAGGAACATAATTATAGCTATGGCCTATGCGGTTATGTAGACAACTTAATGGGTTAAGAGCAAGGAAGAATAGCAGTGGTGACAGAGAGTCATAGGTTCATACTAGGCTATCTGCCCTGGGGCATTTACAAGCCTAGCCCGAGTGTGTTTGGCTTTCGCCACCCTTACTTAGAAATGAGTTTGCTATGCCCTATTTAAGGTTAGTTTACTGAGCCTCTATCTAGCAGAGACACAGAAGTAATTCCCGGGGTAAATCTACGATCTCCCATCCACTCATCAAAATTCCTCTTGATCAGCGAGGTGCTCTGCCTAACATGGATCGGTATTCTATTCCAAAGTGAAGGGAGCCTCTGTGTTATAAATCTGTCCCTCCAGCACATTCTATTTAGCTCTGTGCTGAGGTTCAAACCCCTCAAGCGCGTGGTTCTAAGGGATTTGGATTTTCTGAGGTGGAGCATGTCCATTAATTCTGGGTTAGACATAGCTTTGTATGTGAGGCATAGATCACCTCGAAGTAGGCGATATGCGACTGAGTAAAGTTGAAGTTTCTTTAACCTGGCAGCATATGGCATCTGCTTGAGTCCCTTGATCCTCTTTGTGAGGTACTTTTGGGGTCTTTCCAGCTGCTTCAGGTGGCGGTTTAGGTACATCCCAAAAGGGGCATTGTATTCTATGATGGGTCTGATGAGAGATGAATAGAGGGGCACTATTTCCTCCCCTGATCTGGATGTGAATCCTTTAGTGATAAGGTGGGCTATGTAGAAAGTCTTTCTAACCACTTTGGCAACATGGTTGTCAAAGGAGAGATTGCTATCAACTTGGGTCCCCAGATCCCTAATTACATCTTCTGTATTTAATGGGTTTCCACCTATATGGTAGTTTGTGGGCACTTTATTTTTGCCAAAGGGTATGACTACACACTTTTTGGCATTCAGCTTTAGGCCACGGCTCTGGCACCAGTTATCCGTCTCTGTGAGACCTTTTCGAAGGATGCTCGTGTCAGCAGGAGAGTCAATAATGGCTCCCAGTTTGCAGTCATCCACGAACTTAGTCAGCCATAGTCCTCCCGTGCTGGCTTGTACCTCGGAAGAGTAAATGCCGAACAAGAGAGGTCCCAGGACCGAGCCCTGTGGGACACCACTTGTGACCGGTTTCGAGTCAGACATGACTCCGGCAATTCTGACTCTGTGGGTTCTGTCTTTGAGCCAGTTAGCCACCCATCTTGTGACATAGAGGTTTATGTTTAAGCTGGATAGCTTATCTATGATGCCTGAGTGGGGTATTGTGTCAAATGCCTTTGCGAGGTCCAGATAGGCTGTGTAGACCACCTTCCCTTCATCTATGGCCTTGGTGACTGTTTCAAAGAAGTCAACCAGGTTCAAGAGGCAGAATCTGCGCTTGACAAAGCCGAACTGAGTAGGATCCAATGTCTGTAGGTCCCCAATGTCTTTGTTTATGAGTTCCATGATGATCCTCTCCATGGCTTTGCAGATAAGGCTAGTCAGGCTTATGGGGTGATAGTTACCAGGGTCTGTTGAGGCACCACCTTTGTGGAGCGGGACCACTGTTGCTGTACGCGATTCTATGGGTACATATCCCGTAGTGAGGCTGACATTGTACAGTATTTTTACGTGTGGGTTTAGTTCTTCTTGGAGTTCGTGTAGGATGCAACCCAGGACACCATCTGGTCCCATTGAGGCAGTGTTTTTTGCCTTGGAAAGGGCGGCCTTCACCTGGACATCTGAGATATTTGGGAGGCTGCACTCTACTGGGATAGATATTTGTTGTTTAGGGGGGGAGGGGGGGGAGAAGTTTGCACTGAACCTGTCTGCCAGGATGTTGGCAATGTCTGTGGGTTCAGTGTATTTTTTGTCATTTAGAATCAACTCTAAACATACCTGGGAGTTGCATCCCAGGTTACTAACATAGCTAAAGAAGGCCTTGTGATTGTCTTTTGTGTCCTGTGCAATTTTTCTTTCGAAACTGGCCTTGGAGGATTTTATGAGGGATCGTAATTTTTTGCTAGTACTGATCAGAGATGCCTTCCCTTTTAGGGATTTTGCTCTATCATGTAGTAGCTTCCTCCTTCTGTTGTACAGCTTATTTATGGCTGGGGTCCACCAGACTGGACGCTTGGGTCTTGGTTTTGTTTGGGATAGCATGGTCCATGCACTCCTGGAGGTGTCCATAGAATGCGTTTATATAGAATTCCGTGGTTTGGGCCGTAGTTTCCACCAATCCTGGGGCCTTGAAGGTTTCCACTTCGGATTTGAGAAGTGTGAAGTTCGCTTTTGAGAAGTTCTTCACTGTGGTTTTCTGGGCTGGGGGTGGGGTCAGGTTTTGGATATCCAGTGAAATTAATTTATGGTCTGATCTTACCAATGAGGGGAGTACCTCTGGTGTGGAGCATAGGGTCCCCATGTTGGTGATGATCAGGTCCAGTATGTTTTCCCCTCTTGTGGGAATTTTGACCAGTTGCTCCATATCATTTGAGTTTATGAATTCCAGGAACCTTTGGGCTAGGGTGTTGGGGCTTGAGTAATGCTCCCAGTCAATGTTAGGGTAGTTGAAGTCACCCAATATAAAGGTGTTTGGGGAGATCTTCATGTTCTCCAGTGTTTTCAGGAAAGCCGAGTGGGATTCCTGATTTTGAGACGGTGGTCTGTAGCATGCTATAAACTGAAGTGGAGTTTTGCCCACTGTCAGTTGCACATGGATGGTTTCTGATGCTTCGTGCAACGCTACTAACCTGGAGGTGTGGGTATCCTTGATAAATATAGATACTCCCCCTCCTTTTGTGATTCGGTCTGGGTTTTGGGGCCGAAAAGCATGGTATGAGGTATAACCTGGTAGTGCTGGGGTGCTCTCTGGAGCCTTGAACCAGGTTTCTGTCACTGCACAGATATCAATGTTCTCCATACTGAGGAGAGATTTGAGTGCGTGCATTTTGAGGTTTAGACTTCTGGCGTTTAGCAGCATTACCCTTAGTTTCTTGTTGTTAGTGTTTTCTAAGAAGGTGGGTTTGACTTTTGAGCCTTGCCTAAAAAAGGCACTATAGGGGTGGCAAGAGCCTTCGCCAGTATCCGAAAGCCCAGGGGAGACGGGTGCAAGCCATCCCTTGCGAAGCAACGTGGCTTGTCAAGCATGCATTCCCAGGCTGACAGACACTGGATCCCCTTTGAATGACACCAAAATTTTAGCCAATTATTAAAATCGATCATTTTGTCTTTATATTGTGGCATCATTCTAGGTGAGGGTAAGATGCTGCTCAAGGCCAGAGTCATACCGGCCTGGGCTACATGATCTGAGAGCTCCTTTATGTCTCTTTTCATGTAATCGACAGAGGTATGTCTCAGGTCGTTCACACCAGCATGTACTATGACCGAGTCATACTTGTACTTGCTTTGGAGTGACCTGAGTGCTTGCGTAATGTGGCGGATCCTAGCGCCCGACAGGCAGCTCACTGTGACCTTCTCTTTGTTCAGCCTGGTGAGCGGAACATCAGTGTGCCTGACTATAGAATCACCTATTACAAGTGTGTCAGTAGTGGTGTTCTGCCTTAAGGGCTGTGACTGTTTGGCACTCTGACTTTGCGTGCTATGTGTTGCTCGTGTTTTGTTGTGGGGTAGCATTTGCTTGGATGTTTCCTTTGGAGGTCTCTGCTGTTTAGGTAGATTTTCGATTAGAGCCTCCAAATATGTTTTTGTATGCTTGTGTGGTTGGATTGCTGTTGTGGTAGGACTATGTGAGACTGGATTAGTGCTGTGTGATGTTACCTTCTCCTCCAGTCTGATTACACCAGTTTTGAGGTGAGAGAGTTTGGCCTCCAGTTTGGCTATATGGTTGCATCTCTCACATATGTTTGATCCTGTTTGGAGGAGGAGAGGGTTGTCAGTGTACATGAGACAGTTGTAACATTGCCTCAAGATTCCTAGATTCACCAGTTGGACTGGAGAGGAGACCATTAACTGACCTTTGGACATGCTAGAGTAGTATAGGGGACTCTTTTATCACAAAGTAAAAAGGACCAATAGGGGACAAGGTAGTCTTAGAGGGTATATCAGGATGTAGTGCTTTTAGTATATTAGTGCTAAAATGCAAGACTGCTTATTTGGGCAAGTGCAGGGTCTTAGATTGAGAATAGGATGCTTACTTTGAGAATTAGAGCAGTTCCAAGGGAAAAAGTGAAGAGCAGACTCAGTGGAGCCGGAAAAAGTTTAAACCCGATTAGGCGGCACTGCCCGATGCTGCGCTATGCGCACAATCACGCAAAAGCGGATTTTTATACAGGGAACTTCAAAGAGCTAAAAATGGTCCAAAACGACCAATTACTACTAGATTCTTGTGCTGAGGTCACACCTTTAGGGACAGATAGGCTGCTCAAGGCTCCCCACTCCCACTGGTGAGCAAAGAAATTTCCTTCTATCCAAGTAAGGTAATGGGCAACACAGGAACTATCCCAAAGTTCAGAATACAGCAAAGCCTGTATAGGGGACTATTTTAGCCAAGGAAAGGTGGGAAACAAGGATTTTTTTTTTCAAGAAAACAACAGGAAAATGCAGGAAAACAACAGTATGTTAAATGCACAGGCTAGTGCACTTGAGTGGGCAGCCATAACAGTTAATTTAAACAAACAAACTTTAACTTAAGTGCAGGTAATAAAAAAATGCTAAATACAGTTAAATTAGCAGTTTAACTTCGTTTTCAGCAAGAAAGGAAGGTTGCACAGGTAGAAACAGCAAAAATATACTTATATCTTGAAAGTAGTCGCTTTTTTCGATTCTCTGCTGCTAGCACCACTCTGCAGGACAACGAGGAGCTGTTGCTGAGTAGTATAAGCGAAAAAAAAACGCTCACAGGCGGATTTTTATGCAGGGAACTTCAAAGAGCTAGAAATGGTCCAAAACGACCAATTACTACTAGATTCTTGTGCTGAGATCACTCCTTTAGGGACAGATAGGCTGCTCAAGCCTCCCCACTTCCACTGGTGAGCAAAGAAACTTTCTTCTATCCATGTAAGGTAATGGGCAACACAGGAACCATCCCAAAGTCCAGAATACAACAAAGCATTTATAGGGGACTATTCTAGCCAAGGAAAGGCGGGAAACAAGGATATTTTTTTTTTTTTTTTTTTTTTTTTTTTTCAAGAAAACAACATGAAAATGCAGGAAAATAACAGTATATTAAATGCACAGGCTAGCGCACTTGAGTGGGCAGCCTCAACAGTTAATTTAAACAAACAAACTTTAACTTAAGTGCAGGTAATAAAAAAACGCGAAATACAGTTAAATTAGCAGTTTAACTTCGTTTTCAGCAAGAAAGGAAGGTTGCACAGGTAAAAACAGCAAAAAATACTTATATCTTGAAAGTAGTTGCTTTTTTCGATTCTCTGCTGCTAGCACCACTCTGCAGGACCACCTAGAGTATCCCATTTTTAATTTTTATGCCTGGAATAATAACTTGACCTTTACCATGGTTTAATTATATAGTGGTCTGCCACTGCTTCATGGTCAGTGTAATGTATGATCATGGGTTCATACTAGGCTATCTGCCCTAGGGCATTTATAAGCCTAGCCAGAGTGTGTTTGGCTTTCGCCACCCATTTTAAATTAATTTTGCTATGCCTTTTTTTGAGGTTAGTATTCTGTGCCTCTGTCTAACAGTGACACAGAAGTGATAGCCGGGGTAAACCTACGATCTCCCATCCACTCATCAGGATTCCTCTTGAAGAGAGTCAATGTGGGACTCTGCCTAACCTGGACTTGGATTTTATTCCAGAGTGAAGGGAGCCTCTGGGTTATGAATCTGTCCCTCCAGCATGTCCTATTTATTTCAGTGCTGAGGTTCAAGTCTCTCGAGCGCATAGCTCGATGGGATTTGGATTTTCTGAGGTGCAGCATGTCCATTAATTCCGGGTTGGACATGGCTTTATATGTCAGGCACAGATCGCCTCTGAGCAGGTGGTATGCCACTGAGTAGAGCTGGAGTTTCTTTAACCGGGCAGCATATGGCATCTGTTTGAGCCCTTTGATCCTCTTGGTGAGGTACTTTTGGGGTCTTTCCAGTTGTTGCAGGTGTCTGGTAAGGTACATCCCAAAAGGGGCATTGTTCTCAATTATGGTCCTGATGAGGGAAGAGTAAAGAGGCACAATGACCTCCCCTGATCTAGATGTGAATCCCTTCATGATTAGGTGATCTATATAAAATGTTTTTCTAACCACTTTGGCCACGTGGTTGTCAAATGAGAGATTGCTATCAACTTGGGTCCCCAGGTCCCTAATTACTTCTTCTGTACTTAATGGATTACCACCTATGTGGTAATAAGTGGGCACTTTGTTTTTGCCAAAGGGGATGACTATACACTTTTTGGCATTTAGCTTGAGGCCATGGCTCTAGCACCAGTTGTCTGTTTCTATGAGGCCCTTTTGGAGGATGCTTGTGTCGGCTGGAGAGTTGATTATGGCGCCCAGTTTGCAGTCATCTGTGAACTTGGTCAGCCACAGTCCTTCCGTGTTGGCCTGTACTGCCAAGAAATATATACCGAACAAGAGAGTTCCCAGGACTGAGCCTTGTGGGATGCCACTTGTAACTGGTTTGGAGTCAGACATGGCTCCAGCAATTCTAACCATGTGGGTTCTGTCCTTGAGCCAGTTTGCAACCCATCTAGTGACATAGGTGTTTATATTTAAGCTGGTGAGCTTATCTATAATGCCCGAGTGGGGTATTGTATCAAAGGCTTTTGCGAGGTCCAGGTAGGCTGTGTGGACCACCTTCCCCTTGTCAATGGCCTTGGTGACTGTTTCAAAGAAATCTACCAGGTTTAAGAGGCAGGATCTGCCCTTAACAAAGCCAAACTGAGTAGGATCCAGTGTCTGTAGGTCCCCAATATCTTTATTTATGAGGTCCATGATGATCCTTTCCATAGCTTTGCAGACCAAGCTAGTCAGGCTTATGGGGCGATAGTTTCCAGGATCCGTTGAGGCACCACCTTTGTGGAGAGGGACCACTGTTGCTGTACGCCACTCTTTGGGTACATATCCTGTAGTAAGGCTAAGATTGAACAGGAGTTTTATGTTTGGGTTTAGCTCTTCTTGGAGTTCATGTAGGATGCAGCCCGGGACACCATCTGGTCCCACTGATGCTGTGTTTTTTGCTTTGGAGAGGGCGGCTCTTACCTGAGCTTCTGAGATGTCAGAGGGGCAGCACTCTGTTGGGATAGATATTTGCCCTTTTGGTGGGGGGGGGGGAGAAGTTTGCACTGAACCTGTCAGCTAAGATGTTGGCAATGTCTGTGGGCTCAATGTATTTTTTGTCATTTTGGACTAATTCTGAGCATATCTGGGAATTCCCACCCAGGTTCCTAACATAACTAAAGAAAGCCTTGTGATTATCCTTAGTGTCCTGTGCAATTTTTCTCTTGAAGCTGGCCTATGATTTTATGAGTGCCCGTAGTTTTTTGCTAATACTGATCAGAGATGCCTTCCCTTTTTGGGATTTTGCTCTATCATGTAGTAGCTTCCTCCTTCTATTGTATAGTTTGTTTATGGCTGGGGTCCACCAGACAGGACGTCTGCCTTTGGAGGATTGGGTCTTGGTTTTATTTGGGATTGCATGATCCATGCATTCCTGAAGGTGTTCATAGAATGCATTTATAAAGGATTCTGCGGTCTGGGACGTATTTTCCACAGGCCCGAGGGCTTTGAAGGATTTCGCCTCGGTTTTGAGGCGTGTGAAATTTGCTTTAGAGAAGTTTTTCACTGTGGTTTTCTGGGCAGCGGGTGGGGTCGGGATGTGAATATCTAGTGAGATTAGTTTATGGTCTGATCTTACCAGTGAGGGATACACTTCTGGTCTGGAGCATAGTGTCCCCATGTTGGTGATGATCAGGTCCAGTATGTTTTCCCCTCTTGTGGGAATGGTAACAAGTTGTTCCATAGCATTTGAGTTTATAAATTCTAGGAACCTTTGGGCTAGGGTGTTGGAGCTAGAGTAATGCTCCCAGTCTATGTTTGGGTAGTTGAAGTCGCCCAATATAATGGTGTTTGGAGAGACCTTCATATTTTCCAGTATTCTCAGGAAGGCCAAGTGGGGTTCCTGTATTTGGGAGGGTGGTCTGTAGCAGGCTATAAACTGGAAGGCAGTTTTACCCACAGTTAGTTGCACATGGATAGTCTCTGATGCTTCGTGCTGTGCCACCAACCTGGAGGTGTGGGTATCTTTGACGAATATTGATACTCCCCCTCCTTTTGTGGTTCGGTCCAAGTTTTGGGGCCGAAAAGCATGGTATGAGGTATAACCTGGTAGTGCTGGGGTGCTCTCGGGAGCCTTGAACCAGGTTTCTGTTACTGCACAGATATCGATGTTCAACATGCTAAGGAGAGTTTCGAGTGCGTGCATCTTGAGGTTTAGACTTCTGGCGTTGAGTAGCATTACTCTTAGTTTCTTATCCCTTGTGATACATATGGAGGTGGGTTTGTCTTTTAAGCCTTGCCTAAAAAAGGCACTATGGGGGTAGCAAGAGCCTTTGTCAATATCCAAAAGCCCAGGGGTGACAGGTGCAAGCCGTCCCTAGCGAAGCATTGTGGCTTGTCGAGCATGTCATCCCAGGCTGACAGGCACTGGATCCCCTTTGAATGACACCAACACGTAAGCCAATTGTTGAAATTGATCATCTTGTCTTCATATTGTGGCATCATTCTTGGTGAGGGTAAGATGCTACTCAAGGTCAGGGTCATACTGGCCTGTGCTACATGCTCAGAGAGCTCCTCTATGTCTCTTTTCATGTAGTCCAGGGAGGTACGTATCAGGTCATTCACACCAGCATGGACAATGACTGAGTCATATTTGTACTTGCCTTGGAGTGACCTGAGTGCTTGTGTTATGTGGCGGATCCTAGCGCCCGACAGGCAGCTCACCGTGACCTTCTCCTTGTTCAGCCTGGTGAGCGGACGCCAGTGTGCCTGACGATAGAGTCACCTATTACAAGTGTATCAGGTGTGTTGTTTAGCCTTAAGGGCTGTGACTGTTCAGCACACTGGCTTTGTGAGCTATGTGTTGCACGTGTTTTGTTTTGGGGTAGCGGTTGCTTGGGTGTCTGCTTTGAAGTCTCTGCTGCTTAGGCAGATTTTTATTTAGAGCCTCCGAGTATGTTTTTGTGTGTTTATGTGTTTGGTTTGTTGTCGTGGTAGGTCTATGTGAGACTGGAATTGTAGTGAGTGTGGTTTCCTTCTCCTCCTGACTGGTTACGCCAGTACTGAGTTGAGAGAGCTTAGCCTCCCGTTTGGCTATATGGTTGCATCTCTCACATGTGTTGGAATTTGTTGGGAGGAGGAGAGGGTTGTCTGTGTACATGAGGCAGTTGTAACATTGCCTCAAGATTCCCAGATTCACCAGCTGGACCGGAGAGGAGATTGACAACTGACCTTTGGACATGCTAGAATAGTATTGGGAATTCCTTTATAATTGAAAAAAAGGGCCAATGGGGAACAAGGTACTCAAGGGGAGTTTGTGAGGGTGTAGTGCTTTTAATTTTTTAGAGCTGACTTATATAATTGCTTTAGTGAGCAAGTGCCAGGTAACTTAAATGCAATGTGTTACATGTAACTTAAATGCAAAAACGACAAACAGTAACTTTCTTTCAAGTGAAACAAGGAAATAAGTACAGTAAGCAATGCAGATATCACTAGGGATCCACATCAGTGTATCTTATACATCAGTGTATCTTATACATTTTACACACTCTTTTATCCATGACTCCTACCTCTAGGGTTGGGAGGGTGGCCTAATGGTTAAGGTGTTTGCCTTACAAACACAAGGTGCAGGGTTTGAGTCTCACAAGGGATAATTGGCTAGGCTTAAAATGGCTCGCAAGGGCAGTTAGCTTAGTACTAATCTATGAATCTATGAACCTATGAACCTACATGGCCAAGGCCTTTGATACCATTCCCCACTCGGGTATCATTGATAAACTCATCAAACTAAACATCAATCCTTATATCACTAGATGGGTTGCAAATTGGTTCACAGACAGGACCCCCACAGTAACAGTTGTGGACTCCGAGTCAGACTGTCAACCAATCACGAGTGTAGTGCCACAGGGCTCAGTCCTGGGCCCTCTCCTGTTTTGCATCTACTTCCAGGCTAACACACAGGGACTATGGCTGGCCAGGTTCGCTGATGACTGCAACTTAGCAGTCATTATCAACTCCCTAAGTGATGCAGACATCATACAAAAGGGCCTCTCTGAGACCAACAATTGGTGCCAGAACCACAGGCTTAAGCTTAATGCCAAGAAATGTGCTTAAGCTTAATACCAAGAAATGTGTTATCATTCCCTTTGGAAAAAATTAAACTCCCATGGATTACCACATCGATGGGAGCCCACTAAACACTGAAGGGGCCATAACACCTTACCGTCGACCACCATGTTGCCACTGTGGTCAGAAAGGCCTTCTACGTGGCAGATCTTATAACCAAAGGGTTCGCATCTAGAATGAAGGAGGTCATCCTACCCTCTCTACCTATCCCTCATTTGATCAGTCATTGAATATAATGACCCATTTGCCATGTACCTGACCAGACACCCGGAAAGGCCACAAAAGTACCTCACAAAAAGGATCCTAGGCCTTACACACCTGTCCTACACAGACATACTCAAGAAACTTCAGCTGTTCTCGGTCTCTTACCGGCTACTCAGAGGTGATCTCTGCCTGAATTACAAAGCCACATCCAACCCAGCCCTCCTTGAAATGCTACACCTAAAGAAATCCCGAACATTCCATTCAACACGCTCCAGAGACCACAACATCACTACCACAATTAATAGAACATGCAGGTGGGACAGGTTCATTTCCTAAAGACTACCCATACTCTGGAATAAGCTTTCCATTCATGTCAGGCATATTTGCGCTTACTTGTTGCTTCAGTAATTTTCTTAAAGTAGTTGACCAGGTTAAATAGGTAGGGTCTGACCTTGAAAAATCCACGCAGTCTAGTCGTGACAGTTTAGACTATGAAAAGGACCCACCTGGTGCAGTAAGGAAGTACAGGATCTTTTTGTACCTGCTAAGCTAATACATAGGTATCCACCGGAGTATGCTGATGAGAGTTATGAGTGCGCCTTTATGAAGTATAAGGTTGCCCTATGCTTGCCATGACAGTCTGTGGTTCATCTAGTATCTCCATCTGATAAGCATTGTTGTAGTAAGTAAAGTGGCCTGAAGAGGTACAATCCAGACCTTGTCTATCAGTACTAAGAAGTTGAGTAGACAAAACCATCATATTATAGTAAGCAGTCTGTTTTTTGCACGGTGCAGTGTACCTAAAAACACCAGGTCCAATTGCTTCTATTTCAGGACAATGGTGTGGATCTCGACTGTAGTGTCTGCACTCGAAATGCAGAGTCTTGGACAGACCCCCTCAACAAAAAAAAAGAGTGAAAACACAAGAGAAGAACATATCTCAAAAATTGCTTTCTTTAAACAACCTATTGAAGCACCCCCCCATCGGGGGGCTTACACCTCCTTAACTTACATACACCAACTACAAGATTCCCATAGCTTGGAGCAAAAGTAATAATAGCAGAAATGGCATCTCACCTAAGTACCATGTTCAGTCATAGCCTCATTTCAGCCTTTGTGCTCACTGAATGGCGCACAGTGATAGTTATCCCATTCCACAAAGGAGGAGCCACCACTGATCCAGGGAACTAAGGTCCCATCACCCTGGTGAGTCTGGTCTGCAAGGCCATGGAACGTATCATCATGGAACTTATAAACAAAGACACTGGTATTCTCCAAACTCTGGACTACACCCAGTTCGGGTTTGTAAAAGGCACATCATGTCTCCTAAACCTGATAGACTTCTTGGAAGCAGTCACCAAAGCCATAGACGAGGGTAAGGTGGTTCACACAGCCTATCGAGATCTCGCCAAGGCTTCAATACCATCACCCACTCCTAAATTATAGATAAACTCACTATACCAGATATAAATCCCTATGTCATAAGATGGGTTGCCAACTGGATCACTGACCGAACACAGACTGTGAAAGTAGCACACTCCAAATCTGACTTCAGACCAGTGACCAGTGGAGTACCACAGGGTTCAGTGCTAGGTCCTCTTGTGTTTGGTATCTAACGAAGTTCGCAGATGACTGCAAAGTAGGAGCCATAATCAAAACTTCTAAAGATGTGCACATCCTACAAAAGGGCCTCACTGACACAGATGTCTGGTGTCAAAGCCATGGCCTCAAGCTCAATGCCAAAAAGTGCATTGTCACCCCCTTTGGTAATAATTCTGTACCCATGAACTACCACATTGGCGGTAGTCTACTTAACAGCCAAAGTGTGATAAGAGACCTTGGGACACAGGTAGACAACAGTCTCTACTGTGCTAATTACATTGCCACAGTACTCATGAAATCCTTGTACATGGCACACCTCATCACAAAAGGTTTCTCATCCAGGAAAAAGAGGTCATTGTTCACCTCTACTCGTCACTCATTAGACCTATTTTACTTTTGTGGTTGGTGACAGTTGGATTACAAATGACTATCATGATTTACTATAGATGACTTGCATTTTGGAGTCGGTATTACAGATAATGGCTGTGTTCTGCTACTTAAGCTGTTCTGCATAGTCTGTGCAAGTCCTCTGAAGAAGCAGTCAGCTTTGTAGGAGATGCCTGCTCAAAGATTTAATGTGATTTGTTTAGACTGCCGAGTATTCACGAGTGGAGTCCAACATGGTTCGGTCCTTGATCCTCTCCTGTTTGGTGTATCTACTTCTATGAAGTCCAGGCCAACACGAATGGACTCTGGCGGACCAAGTTTAAAGACGATTGCAAGTTGGGAGCTATTATTAACTCCCCTACAGAATGGCCTCACTGAGACCAACGACTGGTGTCATAGCCATGGCTTTAAACTCTATGCCAAAAATTTTGTTTCTGTCCCCTTTGAGAAAAAACCCAGTTTCCATGAATTAACACATCAGTGTTAATCCCCTGAACACAGATGGTGTTATAAGAGATCTGGGAACGCAGGTTGACAGCAAGCTCTCATTTGATCACCACATTGCCACTGTGGTCAGAAATTCCTTCTATGTGTCACATCTCATTACTAATAGTTTTACATCCAGGAAGAAAAAGGTCATTGTCTCTCTCTACTCTTCCCTCATTAGGCCATATCATCGAGTAAAATGCCCCATTTGGCATATACCTCATTAGACACCAGCAACAAGTGAAGAGTCCACAAAAAAGTACCTCACAAAGTCGGTCCTAGGCCTTAAACACTTGTCCAATAGGGACAGACTCAAAAAAACTACAACTATTCCTTGTCTCATATCATCTACTTAGAGGCACTCTCTGCTTGACTTACAAAGCCATGTCTGCAAAAAAAAAAAAAAAAAAAAAATATCTTGTTGTCCCGCCTTACTGAACTAGAATAGTCCAGTCTTCAGAGTTTGCTGATCTCTGGGCTTTGGCTTGGTTCCTGTGCTATTCCGTATCCTTATTTGGATAAAGGGAAGCTTCTTTGTTCACCAGTGGGAGTGGGGAGCACTGAGCAGCCTATTTGTCCCTAGAGTAGTGGTTCCAGCCAGAAACTTGTAGTCTAGTGGCCATTTTGGGTCAATTCCTAGCTCTTTTCAACCCCCTGCTATAAAGCCCGCTTTAGCACGCTTTTGCGTGATTTAGCTGAGTTGCCCATAGAGCACCATCGGGCAGCGCCGGTTAAACAAGGTTAAACTATTTCTGGCTCCGTAAAGTCTGCTCTTCAATTTTTCCCTTAGAACTTCTCTACTTGCAATCTAAACAGTCTATTCTCTATCTCAAAAGCTCAGCACTTGCTCCTAAAGCATTTTTATATAGGTAAAGTACTTATATACTAAACAAAGTACTACATTAGCCTAGAATCCCCTTGAGTACCCATTTCCCTATTGGTCCCTTCTGACTCAGTTACACAGCAAACTTTTTCACTTTTTCTAGCATGTCGAAGGGTCAGTTGCTAGCGTCCTCTCCTGTTCAGCTGGTGAATCTGGGCATCTTGAGGCAATGTTACAATTGCCTCATGTACACAGACAACCCACTCCTTCTCCCACAAAACACAAATTCATGTGAGAGATGCAACTATATAGCCAAACTGGAGGCTGAGCTCTCTCAACTCAGGACTGGCAAGACCAGACAGGAGGAGAAGGAAACCACGCACACCACAAACCCAGTTTCACATAGAACTATCACAACTGCAAAACAAACACATAAACACACAAAGACATACTCGGAGGCACTGATCAAGAATCTACCAAAATTACAGAGGCCTCCAAAGCAGACACCCAAGCAACTGCCACCTCAAAACATAAGACATGCAACACATAGTTCTCAAAGTCAGTGTGCTAAACAGTCACAGCCCTTAAGGCCAAACACAATGCCAGACACACTTGTTATAGGTGACTCCATAGTCAGACACACTGACGTCCCACTCACCAGACTGAACAAGGAAAAGATCACAGTAAGCTGTCTGTCGGGTGCTAGAATCCGCCACATAACACAAGCACTTAGGTCACTCCACAGCAAGTACAAGTATGACTCAGTCATTGTCCATGCCGGTGTGAACGACCTGAGACGTACCTCCCTGGACTAAATGAAAAGAGACATAGAGGAGCTCTCAGATTATGTAGCCCAGGCCGGTATGACCCTGACCCTGAGCAGTATCCTACCCTCACCAAGAATGATGCCACAATACAGAGACAAAATGATCAGCTTTAATAATTGGCTTAATTACTGGTGTCATTCTAAGGGGATCCAATGTCTGTCTGCCTGGGATGACATGCTTGACAAGCCACGCTGCTTCACAAAGGACGGCTTGCACCTGTCACCCCTGAGCTTCCGGATATTGGCAAAGGCTCTTGCCACCCCCATAGTGCCTTTTTTAGGCAAGGCTCAAATGATAAACCTACCGCCCTAGAAAACAAAAATGGAAAAAAACTAAGGGTAACACTGCTCAATGCCAAAAGTCTAAACCTCAAGATGCACGCCCTCGAAGCCCTCCTCAGTATGGAGAACATCGATGTCTGTGCTGTGACTGAAACCTGGTTCAAGGCTCCTGAGAGCACCCAGCACTATCAGGTTACACCTCATATCATGCGTTCTGGCCCCAAAATCCGGACCGAACCACAAAAGGAGGGGGAGTATCCATATTCATAAAGGATACCCACACCTCCAGGTTAGTGGCAACGCATGAAGCATCGGAGACCATCCGGGTGCAATTAACCATAGGTAAAACTGCCCTACAGTTTGTAGCATGCTACAGACCACCCTCTCAAACTCAGGAAACCCACACAGCCTTCCTGAAGACACTGGAGAGTATGAATGTCTCTCCAAACACCATCATATTGGGTGACGTCAACTACCCAAACATAGACTGGGAACATTACTCAAGCCCCAACTCCCTAGCCCAAAGGTTCCTGGAGTTCATAAACTCAAATGCTATGGAACAACTAGTCACCATTCCCACAAGAGGAGAAAATATACTAGACCTGATCATCACAAACATGGGGACAAAATGCTCCACACCGGAAGTATATCCCTCATTGGTGAGATCAGACCATAAATTAATCTCACTGGAGATCCACATCCCGCCCCCAACCCCAGCAAAAAAGACCACAGTGAAGAACTTCTCAAAAACAAACTTCACACTTCTTAAGACTGGAGTGGTATCCTTCAAGGTCCCCGAGCCAGTGGAAACCACAACCCACGCTGCTGAAACCCTTACAAATGCCTTCTACGAGCACCTCCAGGAATGTATGGATCAAGCAATTCCTAATAAAATCAAGACCCTTTCCACCAAAGGCAGGCGCCCAGTCTGGTGGACCCCAGCCATAAACAAACTCTACAACAAGAGGAGAAAGCTACTACATGACAGAGCAAAATCCCTAAAAGGGAAGGCATCTCTGATCAATACTAGCAAAAAACTACGATCACTCATAAAATCATCCAAGGCCAACTTTGAGAGAAAAATCGCTAAAGACACAAAAGACAATCATAAGGCCTTCTTTAGCTATGTTAGAAACCTGGGTGGAAACTCCCAGATATGCTCAGAATTAGTCCAAAATGATACAAAAATCACTGAACCCACAGACATTGCCAACATACTGGCAGACAGGTTCAGTGCAAATTTCTCCCGTCCCTCCCCCCCAAAAGGAGAAATATCTATGCCACCAGAGTCTAGCCTCCCAAACATCTCAGATGCCCCGGTGAGAGCTCCTCTCTCTAAAGCAAAAAACACAGCATCAATGGGACCGGACGGTGTCCCCGGCTGTGTGCTACATGAACTCAATGAGGAACTAAACCCACACATAAGGCTGCTGTTTAATCTTAGCCTTACTACAGGATATGTACCCAAAGAATGGCGTATGGCAACTGTGGGCCCACTCCACAAAGGCGGTGTTTCTACGGACCCTGGAAATTACCGCCCCATAAGCTTGACGAGCCTTGTCTGCAAAGCTATGGAGAGGATCATAATGGAACTCATAAATAAAGACATTGGGGACCTACAGACACTGGATCCTACCCAATTTGGCTTTGTCAAGGGCAGATCCTGCCTCTTGAACTTGGTCGACTTTTTCGAAACAGTCACTAAGGCCATTGATGAGGGTAAGGCAGTTCACACAGCCTACCTTGACCTAGCAAAAGTGTTCGACACAATACCCCACTCGGGCATCATAGAAAAGCTCACCAGCTTAGATGTAAACCCATATGTCACAAGATGGGTTGCAAACTGGCTCAAGGACAGAACCCACAGGGTTAGAGTTGCTGGTGCCATGTCAGACTCTAAGCCGGTCATGAGTGATGTCCCACGGGGCTCAGTCCTGGGCCCCCTCTTGTTCGGCATTTATTTTTCAGAAGTGCAGGCAAACATAGGGGGATTGTGGCTGACAAAATTTGCAGATGACTGCAAACTGGGCACCATAATTGACACTCCATCAGACACAGACATCCTCCAGAGAGGTCTCATAGAAATGGATAAATGGTGCCAGAGCCATGGCCTTAAGCTAAATGCCAAAAAATGTATAGTCATACCCTTTGGGAAAAACAAGGTAACCCCTAATTACCACATAGGTGGTAATCCATTAAACACAGAAGAAGTTATCAGGGACCTGGGGACCCAAGTTGACAGTAACCTCTCTTTTGACACTGACATTGCCAAAGTGGTTAGGAAGACCTTCTACATTGCCCACCTGATCATGAAGGGATTCACATCCAGATCAGGAGAGGTCATTGTACCCTGTACTCTTCACTTATCAGACCAATGATTGAGTACAACGCCCCATTCGAATGTACCTTACCCGACACCTGCAGCAGTTGGAAAGACCCCAAAAGTTCCTCACCAAAAGGATAAAGGGGCTCAAACATATGTCATACGCTGCCCGACTGAAGAAACTCCAGCTCTATTCAGTCGCATACCATCTGCTCAGAGGTGATCTGTGCCTGACATACAAGGCCATGTCCAACCCGGAATTAATGGACATGCTCCACCTCAAAAAATCCAAATCCACCAGAGCCACGAGAGCAAGAGACTTAAACCTCAACACGGATATAAATAGGACGTGCTGGAGGGACAGATTCATCATCCAGAGACTCCCTACACTATGGAACAGAATCCCAGTCCATGTGAGGCAGAGCCCCTCACTGACTCTGTTCAAGAGAAATCTTGACGAGTGGATGGGTGATCGTAGGTTTACCCTGGGAATCATCTCTGTGTCACTGCTGGACAGAGGCACAGCAAACTAATGGGTATAGCATTCTCATCCTAAGGTGTGGTGAAAGCCACACACACTCTGGCTAGGCTTATAAATGCCCTAGGGCAGATAGCCTAATATGAACCTATAAACCTATGACCCAGCTGTGTTATAAATGCTACATCAAAAGGAATCCAAATCCCTACGCACCACACACTCTAGAGACCTTAACATCATTACCACAATTAATAGAATGTAATGGAGGGACAGGTTAATAACACAGAGACTACCCATGCTATGCAGTAGACTTCCCATATAAGTCAAGCAGAGCTCCTCACTGGTCATCTTCAAGAGAAATCTCAATGAGTGGATGGGAAATAGAAAATTCCCCACAAGGATAACTCCAGTGGCTCTACTTGACAGAGGCACTGGGAACTAATGTCAGGTGGCACAATGAAAGGGTAATCCTATGGCTGGGCTTGTAAAGGCCCCTGGGCCATTAGCCTAGTACACATCTATGAAACTGCTACATGTAAGTGAACATTTTTAAATTTGGTAGATTCTGTGTGTGTGTGTGTGTGTGTGTGTGTGTGTGTGTGTGTGTGTGTGTGTGTGTGTGTGTGTGTGTGTGTGTGTGTGTAAATATTTATATTGTTATATGGTTCCCCCTCAAAACATCTAAAACCCATAACATCTAAAATCCAAACATCAAGACCATAACTTCGAAAATCCATAAGATCTAAAACCCATAACATCGAATTTCATAACATCAAAAATGTATAATATGTAACAGTGTATCATCAAGCACGTAAATGTTATAGTTTAATCTGTTAATCTTGTGGTATCACTATGAGATGGTAGTTTTTATTTCTATAGTAATTATTTATATAGTGTAGGGATTTATACTATTCATATAGTGCTTACTTTTCCACTCTGTGTGTGTTTTTAGGACATACAGTAATTGATATAGACATTATGTGTATATTCTTTATGGTGATTATGATACAGTGGGGTCAGGGGTCAGTACAGCTCTTTTGAGTTTGTACCTTTAACACATAGAGGGTCTGGACTGAGCCTTTAAAAAATGAATTTATCACCTTATAATTCTATCAAATACCAATTGAAAAAGGTCAAATATCAATACAATTGTGTTTGCCATCAAGTATGCTTGAAGAACAAATATTCTGATACCTTGTATGTTTTTTGAGTTATTAATGCAAATATGAACAAGCAATAGTTGACACCCAGTGGTGCAGTAGGAGGTAACTGCAGAAATGACCGGAGGTGTACTTGGCTGTAATGAGTTAAATATACCAAGGTTAGATGTAGACAAGGCTCAAGGGCTAAATAGTGATTCATAATCAATCTGCAGGAATGTCCTCAGCAATAGATAGTATTCCTGTAGAAGTGTGGAAGCTAGGAGGGAAGAAAGGGATACAGATGTGGAAAGTTTTCTTTAACAGCATTGTAAAAGGTGGGGAGGCAAGATCCTGGAAATAGCTGTGTTGGCTATAATACCTAATAATGGTAAAAAAAAAAAAAAGTCATCTTATTCAACTCCAGATTGGCACATTTCAATTCTAAACCATAAAGGGTGTATGTCTACAATGGTTAAAAGAGGAGCAAAGTTGATTCCAACTTTTCTGGAGGACAGACAAACATTTGACAACATTAACAGAACAATGATTATCTAGAGCGAAGCAGAATGTAAGAAGAAGCAAAATGAGTGTAACTAAAGAAATTATTTTTTAAGGTAGAATACAGGATATGAATTGCCTAGATATAGTAAGGCTTTGTTAAGTTTAATTTTAGTGGCTGCCAAAAAAGCAAATAGATATATAAATCAAAATCAGCTATACCTGAGGTAGTGAGTATTGTAACATAGATAAGAGAACAGGAAATGGATTGTTTAAAAAATTGTAGGAGTAAATTGCAAAGTAAAAATGGAAGTTGTGACTGTTTTTCAGTTAAGGCTTGTTAAAAAACCTGCATAGCCAGTGATAAGTGGGGGTAGTTTACTTCATTGTTATTCAGTTTCTGTCTTATGCAAGTGGTACAGTGAATTATTTTCTGTTTAAACTGTGAGCTTTGGCCAGCTAAGACCTGCATGCAATCAACTGAACGCATAAGTGAAGTTAATTAAATTTTTATCTGCACTTTTTTCAAATAATATACGATTTAATTTGTTTGTGTTGCATTGAGCAATATCTAGCTGGAAGTTGTGACTGTTTTTTCAGTAGGTCCCCACCCACCATCCCTGTTTTTGTTTTGGTGTTAATCTTGGTGGCTTTGAAACTGCCTGCCCCTCTTGTAAATTTGCACTTGGATACTCCTCCTGGGCCCATCTCATTTGCTCACTCACAAAAAAAAAAAAAAGTCTGCTTTTACTGTATTTGTGTTTCTTCTTACTTTATTTTGCTTTTGCGTCATCTTAAAAGTACTCAGTTTTATTTATTACTGTTTGGTGTAACTCATTCTAAACCTTTTAGTTTAAGCACTTGGGCTTCAGACCAGTTGTTTTACATTAAGAAGGTTTGTGGTCTGCACTGTAGTGGCAGAACAGGTAGCTTACATCCTTCTAAGTTGGGAATTGCTGATTGAGGGCTCATTGTCTGTTATTCTAAAAGTGTATTAATTCTGGTTTACGCGCTTGGGCTTCAGGCCAGTTATTTTACATTAAGAGGGTCTGTGGTCTGCACTCTTGTGGGAGGAGAGGCTGGACTCTGCCCTTCTGACCTGGGAATTTCTGGTTAAAGGCTTACAGTGCCTGCATATTTAAACTGCTTCGTACTGAAATTGGTACACCTTGTTTACTGTAGCATAGACTAGATCCAGGCCTGCTGAATCTAGCTTTGTTTGTATAACTTGAGCACTAATCCAGGCATTCTTTAAAGTATTCAATTGTAATTATTACTGCTTGGTAGTAACTTGATTAAAGTGTAGCTATCATTCTAAGTCTTTTGGATTATGCACTTTGGCTTCAGACCAGTTGTTTTACATTAGGAAGGTTTGTGGCCTGCACTGTGGTGGCAGGACAGGTAGCTTACATCCTTCTAAGTTGGGAAATGCTAATTGAGGGCTCAGTGTCTGTTATTCTAAAAGTGTATTAATTCTGGTTTAAGCACTTGGGCTTCAGGCCAGTTATTTTACATTAAGAGGGTCTGTGGTCTGCACTCTTGTGGGAGGAGAGGCTGGACTCTGCCCTTCTGAGCTGGGAATTTCTGGTTAAAGGCTTACAGTGCCTGCATATTTAAACTGCTTCTTACTGAAATTGGTACACCTTGTTTGCTGTAGCATAGACTAGATCCAGGCCTGCTGAATCTAGCTTTGTTTGTATGCTTGTTATTTCCCTGAAATGCTAATTCCACCTAAAAAGCGGCTTTTCAGTGCTTCTGTGGATCCCTAGTGATATCTGCATTGCTTACTGTACCTATTTCCTTGTTTCACTTGAAAGAAAGTTACTGTTTGTCGTTTTTGCATTTAAGTTACCTGTAACACATTGCATTTAAGTTACTTGGCACTTGCTCACTAAAGCAATTATATAAGTCAGCACTAAAAAATTAAAAGCACTACACCCTCACAAACTCCCCTTGAGTACCTTGTTCCCCATTGGCCCTTTTTTCAATTATAAAGGAATTCCCAATACTATTCTAGCATGTCCAAAGGTCAGTTGTCAATCTCCTCTCCGGTCCAGCTGGTGAATCTGGGAATCTTGAGGCAATGTTACAACTGCCTCATGTACACAGACAACCCTCTCCTCCTCCCAACAAATTCTAACACATGTGAGAGATGCAACCATATAGCCAAACTGGAGGCTAAGCTCTCTCAACTCAGTATTGGTGTAACCAGTCAGGAGGAGAAGGAAACCACACTCACTACAATTCCAGTCTCACAAAGACCTACCACGACAGCAAACCAAACACATAAACACACAAAAACATACTCGGAGGCTCTAAATAAAAATCTGCCTAAGCAGCAGAGACCTCCAAAGCAGACACCCAAGCAACCGCTACCCCAAAACAAAACACGTACAACACATAGCTCACAAAGCCAGTGTGCCGAACAGTCACAGCCCTTAAGGCTAAACAACACACCTGATACACTTGTAATAGGTGACTCTATCGTCAGGCACACTGACGTCCCGCTCACCAGGCTGAACAAGGAGAAGGTCACAGTGAGCTGCCTGTCGGTTGCTAGGATCTGCCATGTAACACAAGCACTCAGGTCACTCCAAGGCAAGTACAAATATGACTCAGTCATTGTCCATGCTGGTGTGAATGTCCTGAGACGTACCTCCCTGGACTACATGAAAAGAGACATAGAGGAGCTCTCTGAGCATGTAGCCCAGGCCGGTATGACCCTGACCTTGAGTAGCATCTTACCCTCACCAAGAATGATTCCACAATATAAAGACAAGATGATCAAGTTCAACAATTGGCTTAAGTATTGGTGTCATTCAAAGGGGATCCAATGCCTGTCAGCCTGGGATGACATGCTCGACAAGCCACGATGCTTCACTAGGGACGGCTTGCACCTGTCACCCCTGGGCTTTCGGATATTGGCAAAGTCTCTTGCTACCCCCATAGTGCCTTTTTTAGGCAAGGCTCAAAAGACAAACCCACCTCCATAGGTATCACAAGGGATAAGAAACTAAGAGTAATGCTACTCAACGCCAGAAGTCTAAACCTCAAGATACATACAATTAAATTTAATATAGTGGTTGTCAGGACTCACATTACTCATGTTTTACAGACAGCAGTTGCTTTATATAATATTTTACATACTTTATTTAAATGCATTTGACATATGTTATTGCCTTATACTGTGTATTTGGAACATGATGTGCATGTCCCTTTAAGGGTTTGAGCATATATATATATATATATATATATATATATATATATATATATATATATATATATATATATATGTATATATACAGGCGGATATGACGGAGATTTGTTTCCACTTTAAAACAATCATTTTGTTGTAGCATTGATAAAGGCTAACTTTAGCCGAAACCGTTTTGCTTTGGTAATGGCTTTAAACCATTACATTTAGATATTTTTGGTTTTAAAATAAAATATTGTGCAATCCTTTCGTGCTGGTCCAATTTTGTTGCTCTATAGTTCTTTTGGGACCATGCACGTTGTCTTCCGGGCGTGTACCTTTGTATGCAATTTTGGCTTTTTTCTTCACGCTGGGGACGTCTGGATTGCGGGCCAACCTTGCGAAGGTGGTTCTTCTAATTTTCTTCGCATATTCCGGATTTAAGTAACTGCTTCACAGGATACAATATGGACAGCTGCATTTGTCGTTTCTCTTTTCATCACTGTTAGGTTTCAACGACAAGGATGCAGGAATAATTTAATCATACTGTTAGAATTGAAAGACGCCATTCTTCTGGTTCGACATTTTTTGGGTTTCCACCCCCTTTGTTTTTGAATAACAGCAACCGATGTGCCAGTCGTTGGGTCTCTTTTTTCTTTTGGAATCAGACAGGATCTTTAGGTGGTTTTCCAAGGGAATTTTTCTTGAACATCGTTACAACATCACTTTATTTTTGTGTGACATTACTTTTTCACATTCATTGGGGCCTGTGTACGCTTAGTTTGGACTTCAGGTACTGTGTTTTGCATGCTTTTTCATAACCTTACAGTTAGTACGGGGACCTATGGACATATTACTTCAAGTGCTTTTGGAACAGTGTGTACTAAATATTATTTGAACTGGTAGTCCATTTTTTCTGGGTTCTTGGTCTTTTTGGACATTCGTTTGGAAACTATGTACTGTTTTTCATGGCTTCGTTATGATATTCAGTTCACCACGACTGGGAACAACTTGAAAGATAATTTTGAAGTTTTGGGGAACCGTGATAATTACGATACATTTGGAGTCATGTTTATTTTATAACCGTTGGAATTTAAGCAACGTCTTGTTCGGGTCTAACGACTGTTTTGGACTATTATACATAACTTCGCACAAACTTTTTTGAATACATGTTTTGATATGTATAACAGTTAGTTGGTATCAGCTGATGTTCATGCAATAGTTAGTTTCTAGTCTATACTAAATAGCTATTTTTTATTATAACACCAACAGGCATCAGATGTTTATTGGATATTTTTCCATCATTAAGCATATTAGCATTGTATTTGTATAAGGTTTGATAATATAATTCACTACAAGTATAATTATTTCAGCAAGTATGGGTTTCACAGGATATGTTATATACAGGATTGAAGTATAAACATAACCAGCTTTCCCTTATACACACATATATTTGATTTCTCATAGTAGTTCAGGTCATTATGGAATTATGTCTTGCTTATGTTTTTGTGTAACACATGATTCATGATGGATTATTATCAGGAATGATGATGGGGTTGATAGAATCATCACAGACATTATTAATATTCTGATTTGAATTCATTGTATGTGTGTACTCTTGGTTTGTCTCCTAGACAGATTTCTCTACAACAGTTACCAGGATACATTAATATACAACAATAAAAAAAATTTTGTGGGGCATATTAAGTATTAATAGAGGAATGGACACTTTATATCTGAAAATACATAGCAGAGACGAAAGGTCGGCTATCATTATAATATATTATTAATATTTTGACAGAATTCAAACACTTGTTCCTTGAATTATGGCCATTACAAATGGTGACGAGGGTGACAATTGGTGATGATTTCTCACCAAGGATAATTTGATTGTGGAGGAGAGTCTTTTCCACAGAATAGTTGAGACGAAGGTCAACTATCTCATATATTGGGTATAATATAGGTAAAGATATTCTATAATTTCTGGCTTATGTTCCCAATTATGGCAATTACAAATGGGGAGGATTTCTCACCAAGAATAATTTGATTGTGGAGTAGAGTCTTTTCCACAGAATAGTTGAGACGAAGGTCGACTATCTCATATATCAGGTACTCTATAGGTCCAGACAGTCTATTATTTTTGGCTTATGTTTTCCAGTCCCAATTTCATGCCCTCACCTATGCCAACATTGTCTAAGAAACAATATATTTGGTTCAAGAGTATAAGTTGCTGGTTGTTAAATTGCTTGATGTATACTTGGATATGGTGTGGTGATGCCTTCTTGGGGACACTTTGAGTATTTCACTATACTATTTCTTGAATTGAGTTTGAATTTAATTTGTTAGAACAGATCTGTGTGAGTTTGTCAGCCCCTTGATCATACTAAGGTTTTTCTATACATTATCAGTCTTACATAGAGTTTGTTTAATCAATCATTAAACAGAATGACTGCGGTCATGGATTTAGGTGATATTTTACAGGGGCTTTCGTCCGATAAAGACAACTTAGCAGCTTTTGGTTTAAGCAATAATACAGGACATAATTCCAACATTCTACCTATGGAGGGTCAACAAAAATGTGGTATAATTTTTTCTAAACTTAATAGACATATGAAGAGCCTACGTTCAAATGTGTGGCATTTAAAACTTTTTAAGGCTTACCATATCAAAGACATCACACCCAGGGGATTGAGGGTTCGTTTACAACCCCTAGTGGCCAACATTGATAGTGAATTATCTAAAGAATGGGCTGAGGCTCAACATCAGTCTTCGATGCTTTTTGTGGATTGTTTATCCAGATATTATGACAGAATTATACAAAGTCAAGCATTAGAGATCCAAACCTTGTGTGGTGAGGTTGAACAATTCAATAAAGAGGGTTTTTACCAACAACACATCTCTGATCTTGCAAAGGATCTTGCTCTATTGGAACAACAACTAATGAAATGCAAAATCCATAAATTCAATAGGGATCTTATGGACTACGAGAAGGGCAAACCCTTTGTTAGTCAGAAGACAGTTAGATTCAATGATTACACAAGTATGCATAATACCAGTAGGAAACGACCCAGGTCCATTTTAAGACACAAAAAGGTGACTTCTGATGCTATTTCTGAGGAAGACACTTCCTCGGCCACTGACGGTGAGGTTCCCTCACGCCAGGCGTCCCCAGCTGCCAAGAGGAAACAACTACCCCCTTTAGATTTAAGGGTAGGAGGAGGGGGGGCAGAAAACACAGACCTAAATTTGGGAACACCAACCTTACAATGTCTGTTGCAACAGATGGTCAAATAAGTAACAATATTTTTAACATCTCTTCTTTTGAGCTTTCTACTGCACACATCAGGGTACTAAATAAAGGATTGAATTTTGTCCCCACTGCATCAGTCTCTGAGAATCATTTATTACAGGATGTAAATGATTTTTGTAGATTACTTAACCTCAAGATATTTTTTGCAGAATCAGATATTACTCAAAGATCAACTGAGTTTAGATTTGGCAAATCCACATTTATTCCACCTATGAATAAAAATGTCTCGATATTTAGAGATTGTGTAATGAAGGATCTGCATAGCTCAACTTTGTACAAATCTACATCCAATAATCTTACTGTAGCTGAAAGGAAAGCTTTGTTGGAACTCAAGGACAATCATGATATAGTTATCACCATGGCAGACAAAGGGGGTGCCATTGTAGTTATGGACCACACAACATATACAGAGGAAGCCTTACGACAACTATCAGATTCCAGTTTTTATATGGAAATGGGTATTGATCCAACTCCCAGTTTCAAAGTGGAAATAGATTCTTTTCTAGATTTGGCAGTTGAACAAGGCATTATTAGTGTACAGGTAGCCAAGCAACTTAAGGTAGATGAACCAACCTCACAATACCTATATCTGCTACCCAAAATACATAAGGATCCCCTTCATCCCCCTGGTAGATCGATTGTATCTGGGAGAGGGTCTTTAAGCGAGCCTTTGTCTGCCTTTCTTACATACTATTTACAACCACTATTGAAACATATTAGATCCCATATTAAAGACACTACGGAGTTTCTTAATATCATTGAAGATTCCCAACTGGAAGAGAATTGGTGGCTTTGTACATTGGATGTGGCATCCCTCTATACAAGCATTCCTCATGATGTGGGGATTCGTGCTGTCTCATATTGGCTATATAAATCAAACATATATTCTAGATTTTAATAACTTTTTGATTAAATTGACAGAAATTGTGTTACATAAGAATATTTTCTATTTCAAAGGGAAAGCTTATTGGTAAATCAAGGGCACGGCTATGGGTGCATCATTTGCACCCATATATGCAGATCTCTTTATGGGATATTATGAAGATATATTCCTATATGATGATCAGCATAACACATATATTCATGATCTGGATATCTGGCATAGATATCTAGATGACTGTTGGATGGTGTGGCGTGGAGCATTGGATCAGTTGTCGGAGTTTGTAACATATTTGAACAATAATTCTTTTGGAATTAAATTTACTGTTAACATCGAGTATGATAAGATTGTCTTTCTAGACGTAACAATTACTAGACTTTCAGACAACACTCTGGCTACTTCAGTTCACCATAAATTTCCTGAATATAACACACTATTACATGCTCAGAGTTCCCATCCATGCCACATCATCTGTAACATCCCCAAATCTCAGTTTATGCGGATCAGACGTATCTGTTCTACTGAACAGGAATTTGTCAACTGTAGTCTTGATTTGTCACAAAGATTTATTAATCGTGGTTATGATCAACACAATCTTTCTGATATTATGGATGAAACTAATAGGATGACTTGTACAAGTTTATTAGAATATAAATAAAAAAACAGGATAACATCTGCACCAGATTCTGCTCAAACATTGAGGTTAGTAACTACTTATCGGACCAACACTAATAGGTTTAGAGATATCATCAATCAACATTGGGATATTTTACTAGCACAGGATTTTTTGAATAACATTCTACCAAAACAATGTTCATTTTCATAACGCAGAGGAAGGAATATAAATTCATACCTTACCCACTATAAGAAATACATTCCCAACATTCCCAATCAAACTACTTTATTTGGGGACATACTAGTGGGTTGTTTCCCATGTGGTCATTGCACAGCTTGCCAACATATTTCCAAATCAATGGAGTTTACTAGTAAGAACACTTCTCAAGTGTTCAATATCAGAATTTTTGCAAATTGCAGCTCAGATTGGGTGGTCTACTTAGCAACGTGTTCTTGTTCTGCTTTTTATATTGGCCAGACTTCTAGGCCTGTAAAATTTAGAATAGGGGAGCATATGAGTGCCATTAGGAATAAACGTCTAACTAATGCACTATATAAACACGTTATTGATCACTCATCTGCAGTATTTAAATTTGTCATCATTGACAGGATAACACTACATAGAAATTTTAAATCAGGTTGGCACAGGAAACTCAATTACATGGAAAACATGTGGATTATAAAACTGGGTGGCCTATTTAGGCCTGGATTAAATGAATCAGAACAACATAATACACATTGAATATCATATTGTTTATTTTTGCCCTCTACATTTTTTGTTCTTACTTTTCATCCTTGTTTATGGAAGAGAGAAGTATAATACAGTTATATACATTATGTATATTTATAATTATCTAGCAAGTTATACTTGCATTTTCAGTTTTTGATATAATAGCCATTACAAAATTTAATATAGTGGTTGTCAGGACTCACATTACTCATGTTTTACAGACAGCAGTTGCTTTATATAATATTTTACAAACTTTATTTAATGCATTTGACATATGTTATTGCCTTATACTGTGTATTTGGAATATGATGTGCATGTCCCTTTAAGGGTTTGAGCATATATATATGTACAGGCGGATATGATGGAGATTTGTTTCCACTTTAAAACAATCATTTTGTTGTAGCATTGATAAAGGCTAACTTTAGCCGAAACCGGTTTGCTTTGGTAATGGCTTTAAACCATTACATTTAGATATTTTTGGTTTTAAAATAAAATATTGTGCAATCCTTTCGTGCTGGTCCAATTTTGTTGCTCTATAGTTCTTTTGGGACCGTGCACGTTGTCTTCCGGGCGTGTACCTTTGTATGCAATGATGACATGCTCGACAAGCCACGATGCTTCGCTAGGGACGGCTTGCACCTGTCACCCCTGGGCTTTCGGATATTGGCAAAGGCTCTTGCTACCCCCATAGTGCCTTTTTTAGGCAAGGCTCAAAAGACAAACCCACCTCCATAGGTATCACAAGGGATAAGAAACTAAGAGTAATGCTACTCAACGCCAGAAGTCTAAACCTCAAGATACATGCACTCAAAGCTCTCCTTAGCATGGAAAACATTGATATCTGTGCAGTAACAGAAACCTGGTTCAAGGCTCCCGAGAGCACCACAGCACTACCAGGTTATACCTCATACCATGCTTTTCGGCCCCAAAACCTGGACTGAACCACAAAAGGAGGGGGAGTATCAATATTCGTCAAAGATACCCATACCTCCAGGTTGGTGGCAGAGCACGAAGCATCAGAGACTATCCATGTGCAACTAACAGTGGGTAAAATTGCCTTCCAGTATATAGCCTGCTACAGACCACCCTCCCGAACCCAGGAACCCCACTCGGCCTTCCTGAGAACACTGGAAAATATGAAGGTCTCTCCAAACACCATTATATTGGGCGACTTCAACTACCCAAACATAGACTGGGAGCATTACTCTAGCTCCAACACCCTAGCCCAAACGTTCCTACAATTTATAAACTCAAATGCTATGGAACAACTTGTTACCACTCCCACAAGAGGGGAAAACATATTGGACCTGATCATCACCAACATGGGGACTCTATGCTCCAGACCAGAAGTGTATCCCTCACTGGTAAGATCAGACCATAAACTAATCTCACTGGATATTCACATCCCGACCCCACCCCCTGCCCAGAAAACCACAGTGAAAACCTTCTCTAAAGCAAATTTCACACTCCTCAAAACCAAGGTGGAATCCTTCAAAGCCCCTGGGCCTGTGGAAAATACGGACCAGACCACGGAATCCTTTATAAATGTATTCTATGAACACCTTCAGGAATGCATGGATCATGCAATCCCAAATAAAACCAAGACTCAATCCTCCAAAGGCAGACGTCCTGTCTGGTGGACCCCAGCCATAAACAAACTATACAATAGAAGGAGGAAGCTTCTACATGACAGAGCAAAATTCCAAAAAGGGAAGGCATCTCTGATCAGTATTAGCAAAAAACTATGGGCACTCATAAAATCATCTAAGGCCAACTTAGAGAGAAAAATTGCACAGGACACTAAGGATAATCACAAGGCTTTCTTTAGTTATGTTAGGAACCTGGGTGGGAATTCCCACATATGCTCAGAATTACTCCAAAATGACAAAAAATACACCAAACACACAGACATTGCCAACATCCTAGTTGACAGGTTCAGCACAAACTTCTCCCACCCCCTCCCCACCAAAAGGGCAAATATCTATCCCAGCAGAGTGCTGCCCCCCTGACATCTCAGATGCTCAGGTAAGAGCCGCCCTTTCCAAAGCAAAAAACACAGCATCAATGGGACCAGACGGTGTCCCGGGTTGCATCCTACATGCACTCCAAGAAGAGCTAAACCCAAATATAAAACTACTGTTCAATCTCAGCCTTACTACAGGATATGTACCCAAAGAGTGGCGTACAGCAACAGTGGTCCTTCTCCACAAAGGTGGTGCCTCAACGGATCCTGGAAACTATCGCCCCATAAGCCTGACTAGCTTGGTCTGCAAAGCTATGGAAAGGATCATCATGGACCTGATAAATAAAGATATTGGGGACCTACAGACACTGGATCCTACCCAGTTCGGCTTTGTTAAGGGCAGATCCTGCCTCTTAAACCTGCTTGATTTCTTTGAAACAGTCACCAAGGCCATTGACGAGGGGAGGGTGGTCCACACAGCCCACCTGGACCTCGCAAAAGCCTTCAATACAATACCCCACTCGGGCATTATAGATAAGCTCACCAGCTTAAATATAAACCCCTATGTCACTAGATGGGTTGCAAACTGGCTCAAGGACAGAACCCACATGGCTAGAATTGCTGGAGCCAAGTCAGACTACAAACCAGTTACAAGTGGCGTCCCACAAGACTCAGTCCTGGGACCTCTCTTGTTCGGTATATATTTCTCTGAGGTACAGGCCAAAACGGAAGGACTGTGGCTGACCAAGTTCGCAGATGACTGCAAACTGGGCGCCATAATCGACTCTCCAGCCGACACAAGCATCCTCCAAAAGAGTCTCATAGAAACAGACAACTGGTGCCAGAGCCATGGCCTCAAGCTAAATGCCAAAAAGTGTATAGTCATCCCCTTTGGCAAAAACAAAGTGCCCACAAATTACCACATAGGTGGTAATCCATTAAGTACGGAAGAAGTAATTAGGGACCTGGGGACCCAAGTTGATAGCAATCTCTCATTTGACAACCACGTGGCCAAAGTGGTTAGAAAAACATTTTATATAGCCCACCTAATCATGAAGGGATTCACATCTAGATCAGGGGAGGTCATTGTGCCTCTTTACTCATCCCTCATCCGGCCCATAATTGAGTACAATGCCCCTTTTGGGATGTACCTTACCAGACACCTGCAGCAACTGGAAAGACCCCAAAAGTACCTCATCAAGAGGATCAAAAGGCTCAAACAGATGCCATATGCTGCCTGGTTAAAGAAACTTCAGCTCTACTCAGTGGCATACCGCCTGCTCAGAGACAATCTGTGCCTGACGTATAAAGCCATGTCCAAACCGAAATTAATGGACATGCTGCACCTCAGAAAATCCAAATCCCATCGAGTTACGCGCTCAAGAGACTTGAACCTCAGCACTGAAATAAATAGGACATGCTGGAGGGACAGATTCATAACCAAGAGGCTCCCTTCACTCTGGAATAAAATCCCAGTCCAGGTTAGGCAGAGTCCCTCATTGACTCTCTTCAAGAGGAATCTTGATGAGTAGATGGGAGATCGTAGGTTTACCCAGGGTATCACTTCTGTGTCACTGTTAGACAGAGGCACAGTATACTAACCTCGAAAAAGGGCATAGCAAAATTAATTTAAAATGGGTGGCGAAAGCCAAACACACTCTGGCTAGGCTTATAAATGCCCTAGGGCAGATAGCCTAGTATGAACCTATGAAACTATGGAAATTGTGGGAACAATACACACAGAAAAAAATGTTTTGGAGGCTGAATGATGTTTAAGAGAATGCATGAATTAACCAATTTATGTAATTTGCTTTGATGAAATGTTATATGCGATGTATAATATTTGTAAATATACACTTGTTAATACAGCTTGATTACTTTAATATAAATGTACATTTGCCTATGTCATAAGTGAACATTCAATAAAGGTGTTTGAAACATGAGTAGGTTTATAAGAAGATGTGTGGAATGAGGACACAAAATGTAAAAAAAAAATCAAATACTTGGATTAGATATTTAGTATGGAAAAGATTATTTCTGGTCTGATGGTAAAAGAAGGGCATAAGGCAGTAGGACTACACTTTGCAATAGGCGAGGACAGTATGAAACAAACCATACATGTACTAATGTTGGATGGCCTCTGGAGTAACATATTGGTGGAAAAATTTTAGCCCAGTGGAAATATGTCTGATCAGAACATCCATGCTTAATATCTCAGAGTAATTTGCTTCCACAAGGCATTATAACCACTCACAATGTAACTTAAACAGATGTGTTTGCTTAAGAATTACAGTTTTTAAAGAAGGATTTCTAAAACAATACATAATAATGTTGGCTGGCATTACAAAACTTGCATCAGTGAAAGAAAAGTGGATGGTAATGATTGATGTGAAGTTGTTCTATCTCGCCGTTCAGTGTTTACTGTTGGGTTTGGAGCCGAACCTAGGCTCCGAGTCTGCACCTACTACAAAGCTCGAAGGTTTCAAGTAGTTCGAGGCAAAGTCCCTATCCTATGATGCATCCAGAGTTAACTCAGATCTAATTTGCCACTGCAAATGATCGGAGGTTCCTGATAGCTTGGGCCAGTAAAACTTTATTTTTTCTATTTGCAGAATTATTTATAGTTTTTTTTCTACTATAGTAGTTAGATTTAGGCTAGATAAGCTCTTAAAGCTTTATCTACTCTTTTCCCTTCCCTGTGGTGTGCATTTTCTTAGCTTTCATTTGGCCTTGTTTTATTTAAGGGGCTATTTAAATCTTTTGACCTTTTATTATATATTGTTAGAGTTAACTTACTTGTTAAAATTATCTGTGTGTGTGCTTGTTAGCTTTCTGATAAGGCTTATTAGTAGTTACAGTTAGTCTTGCTTTTAAAGGCTTGGGTGTGTGTCTGTGCTCTTAGTTAGTACTTACAGTTAGCCATTGTTAAGGGCCTGTGTGATTACATTTAGCCTGTTTTTTCTTAAAAGGCTATTTAAGTTTGTGTTCATGTTAGCCTTAGATTTGAAGTTGTTACATTTAGCAGGCCTTTTATTACAAGGGTAGTTCAATTTGTTTCTGTTGAGTGTATATTTAGCATGTTTTTTTATTAGAAGCCTAGTTCATTTGGTTACTGTTGGGTGTCTCCATTTTTCCTATCATGGCTGATGACAAGGACAAACACCCTAGGTCAGGCTTTAAAAAATGCCCTAAATGCATCGAGAAGATGTCGGTTAATGATGGCCATGTGGATTGTGCATCCTGCTCGGGTGCTTGAAAGTTACAAGAAACTTGTGCAATATGCCATTCATTTTCCTCTCGAGTTCTCGACAGGGGTCTGTTGAAACCTTCGTTCCAAGAGCCTTTGAGTGACCATGATGGATCTAGTAAGTCCTCAGAGTCCTCCACGGCCTTTGTGGATTCAAAAAAATCAAAAAAGTCTATGACATCGGCTGCAATGGTCTCTGAGCCGACCGTCTATTGTTTTAGGAGCCGGTCCCTGGTTTTGCAACCGGTATCCGAAATTAATAAGTCTCCATTACTTCAGTCAGTACCATTGATTCATTCATCACCATCTTCAGTTAGCATTTCAGATTTGGATATGGATCGGTTAGTTCAGAAGATTCTACAGGCACCAAGCCTTGCTAAATTTTTGTGGGCTCTGACCCATGCGGCTTCAGAGCCGAAGACCCTTATGCTCACTCTGACTCTTCCTCCTCCGAGCCATACCAGCACTTCGTAGCCGGAATAGTCGTACTTGCTGATTGTGTAGCCTTCGGTGGCAATGCCTGCTACAGTGTCTTCGGCTCCGTTCACTGTGTCGTCCTCGGCTCCTATCAAGTAATCTAGGAGCCGACACTCTCTGGTTGGGTCTGGTGAGGAAAGTCGAACCGACTTGTGGGTTCCGACTATGCCTCTCGTGGCTTTGACTTGGATGAGCTCGGCTCCTACCTCGGGCTCGCAGCCCACTGTGCCAGTGCTGGGGGTATCGATGTTTCCCTGGATCCATCTGTCCCTTCATGTCGGGGCAGGGATGCCTTCAAAGCCATGAGAAGAGTTGTGTCTCCTAAGACATCCTCAACTTCAGGTACGGCTTCCTCATCCCCTAAAGCACCTGTGTCTGCTTTTGCTTCACAGATCCATGCAAAGCGCAGAGACCTGGAGCCTCAGGAAGCCCCACTGGGTGGACCATGCTCTTCCGAGACCTCACCAGAAGCCCCCACTGATGAGGTTCCCAGGAAGAGTGTGTGTAAGAGGAAACACTTAGACTCCCCTCAGAAGTCCCAAACATCTGATACTGACTTGGATGAATCAGAAGGGTCCGCACTGTCCCCCCTCTGAGGATATCTCATTTGCACAGATACTGGAAATCCTTAGGCAGAGGGGTGGCTGGCAGTCCACCAACCCTACTGAGCATGAGTCAGTAATCCTGAAGGCTTTCGGGTCTCAACCCTTCACCTGTTGAGTGTCTCTGTCCTTCGATGACCTTATGCAGCTGGTCTCACGAAGGGCGTGGTAGTCTCCGGATACTATGCAGCCTGTCCCTAGGAGGCCTAATAAGTTGATTTCTGCCCCACAAGAAAAATCCTTAACCAAAGGTGTGCAAGTTGATGCCAGGGTGACAGCAGCTGCCAAGAAAAAGGAAATGTCTGAAACTTCCTCATCTATCCATCCTCCTAACAGAGAGTCCAGGATCATAGATAGATATGAGATGCGCATGTTTATTTCATGCGACTTTTGCACTCAAGTCGCTTAACTATTTAACCCATTTTACGAGACTGCAAAGAGACCTCCTAAAAGCAATGGGAGATACTCTTCAGGGTACAGTAGCTGCAGGAGCAACAGACAAAGTTATATCTCAGCTTGCTACCCTCAACTCCACTGTTAACTCATCCATGCGACTCATGTCATATGCAGCCGATGGAATGAGCAGGGCAGCGAGTACAGGAGTTGCTCCTAGGAGACACTACTGGATGCACTTGTGTTCCTTCATGGAGCCCTTCAAGTCATCCTTTATGAATACACCCTTTGATGGATCGTCCCTTTTCGGGCCCAAAGTTAAGGAAACTTTGACCAGGTGTGAGCAGGAATGAAAGACCGTGGGAGTCCATTTTTCTACCCCTACCAGACCCTAACCCAAGGGTCAAAAGGGAGGAAAAATGTGGTTCTGAAAACCCCAAGGAGCATTTCCAGACACACGTGGTGATCCCCCCTCCAGGGGCAGAGGAGGGTGCAATAATGGGAGACGCCTACCTCATGGGAGAGGGGGGGTCTGCAAAACCAGGACAAGAGAGATCACTCCTCTGGACAGCCCTACCTCTTGAAAGGAAGCCCGACTCTCCTGGTCGGGAGGCATTCGGGGGTCACTTAAGTTTGTACCCAGATGCCTGGCTCAAAATAACAAATGACAGCTGGGTACAAAGTATCATTTTCAGAGGAAACTTCATTCCATTTGCCACACCGCCACCACCGACAAGGAAAATCCAGTACTTTCCACCCAGTTAGAGGGAAAGTACAGTTTTGTACCTACCATAAATGTAGATGTTCGATTGCTCATACAGCTGCAGTCATTACAGATGGGTTATCCTGCCGTCAGGCAGGTCCTCGGTCGGCCGAATTCCAAAGTCTAGGTCCGGCGTCGGTTGTCGTTGCTTCTTCCCTGACGTCAGTGCGGCAGGGGTATAAAAGAGGCAGCCGATGCCATTTTCTTCAGTTTTTCTTGCCCCAGATGTCAGGTGCCCCCAGAAGGAAGGCAAAATATAATGTTATGCAAACATGCAATATAGATAAGTCAAAAAACAGTAGTTGCAAGCAAATACACCATAAAAGAATACCCCAAATAGGTTGTATGATAAAGGTGTTTGTCATAAGGCCTGTCCTAAGAGGGGACGGAGGAGGGGTAACCTGGACTGCAGCTGTATGAGCAGTTGAACATCTACATTTATGGTAGGTACAAAACTGTACTATTTTCATCGTGCATACAGCTGCAGTCATTACAGATGGGAAGAATCCCAAAGCTAAGTAAGGGTGGTAGGCACTAAGAGGAAATAGGAGGAGCGAGGATGCCCTGCAAGACTGCTGTGGCAAAGCCCACTCTAGATTTTGAGTATAGTGGAAGGAGGTAGTGCTTGGAGAAAGTGTGCACTGAACTCCAAGTAGCTGCTTCCAAAATGTCCTTGGTAGGGACCCCCCCGAGGAGAGCTGCAGAGGTAGCTGTGGCCCTGGTGGAGTGGGATCTGATGTATGCAGGCACAGATTTTCCATTAAATGAATAACAAAAGCGTATGCAGTGGGCTATCCATTTTGAAATTGTCTGTTTGGAAATAGCCTTTCCTTGAGCAGCTGTAGCATAGGACACAAAGAGTTGCTCAGATTTCCTGAATGGCTTTGTTTTGTCCAAATAATAACGAAGTTGTCTGTGAATGTCCAAGGAATGTAGTAGTCTCTCCCCTTTGTTCTGTGGATTTGGATAAAAGGTGTAAGTGCATACTCTGATTCAAAGCTACACTGGATACTACCTTTGGCATGAAGGTAGGGTTGGTTCATAAGGAAACTCTGTCCTGATGGAAAATGATGAATGGTTGCACAGCCATGAAGGCCTGTAGTTCAGAAACCCTGCATGCTGAGGTGATAGCCAGAAGGAAGGCTCTTTTCCATGACAAGTATTGTAGCTCTGTTGAAGAGGCTGGCTCAAAGGGGGGCAGGGTCAGCTTTTCCAGTACGAAGTTGAGGCCCCAAGCTGGAACTGTTGGTTTCCTTGGGGGCTTTATATTTTTTGCCCCTCTGAGAAACTGCCTTAAGAGAGGATGTGAGAATAAAGGAGGGTCTGTGTTGTATTGTGCAGAATTGGCTGAAGCGTGGATCTTGATGGAGGGAAAAGGAAAGGCCACTGTTTAACATCTCAGCTAGGTACTGTAAAATTTGAGGTATATTTATTACCCAAGGATTCTGGCCCTTTTCTTGATTCCAGGCACAAAATCGTTCCCATTTGGCGGAGTAGACTTTTCTAGCAGAAGGTCTTCTGGCCTCCAAGATGACATCCTGCACCTCCTTGGAGAGGAGAGTCTGTTGGGAAATTACGGTATTCTCCATGCAGCTAGATTTAGGGTTTTGAGCTGGCTGTGAAGGGTTTTGTAGTTGTGCTGGGACAACAGAAGAGGGACTATAGGTAGGATCCATGGTGGGGAGTGTGCCAGGCTCTTTAGGAGCGGATACCAGTGTTGTCTTGGCCAGTCTGGAGCAATGAGAATCATTTGTGGCCTCTCTGCTCTGGCTTTTAATAGAACTTTGGTCAGTAGAGGCAGAGGTGGGAAGGCATAGACTGTCAATGTTGTCCAATTGAAAGAGAGTGTGTCCACTTTCCAGGCCTGTGGATGATAGGTCCTTGAACAAAATTTTTTCAACTGGCAATTTCTGTGGGTAGCAAATAGATCTATGTCTGGCTGTCCCCATGCCTGAGTTATCTTTGCGAAAAATTGAGGATGCAACTTCCATTTGTGTGGATCTGTCATATTTCTGCTTAGGTTGTCTGCCAGTGTGTTTTCCTTCCCTGGCAGGAATTGTGCCTGTAGTTGAATTTGCAATTCCAGTGCTGTGTTCCATAGGGTCATGGCTTGCCTGCACAGGGGGTATGAATGAGTTCCCCCCTGTTTGTTTATGTACCACATGACTGTGGTGTTGTCCGTCCTTATCAATAACTGGCCTGGATGCAGTAGGTCTTTGAAGGTCATAAGAGCATTGTGCACGGCTAGCATCTCTTTTTGGTTGATGTGTAGGTGCTTCTCTTTTTGGGACCATTTTCCCTGAATGCACTGATCTGCCATGTGTGCTCCCCAGGCGTAGTCTGAGGCATCTGTTGTGATGATTTGAGTTGCTTGAGGTACACAGAAAGGGAGACCTGTGTTTCTTTGGCATGCTTGAGCCCACCACAAAAATTCCTTTTGAAGACATGGAATGAGTGGTATAATTGTTTCCAAGCTGTGGCTGTGCTGAGACCATAAGTTTTTAGGTACCATTGTAGTTTCCTCATATGCAGCTTTGCACATGGGATTAGTAGGATGCAAGATGCCATGAATCCCAGAGCCTGCAGGACTTTCCTTGCAGTTAGCCTGGTGAAAGTTGCCATTTTGCTGAAGTACTGAGACAGTTGCCCTTGTTTGTCTGGCGTGAGGTAGGCCATCTGGGTGGTTGTATTTAAGCTGGCACCCAGGAAAATTGTCTGTTGAGAAGGTATTAGTTTTGATTTCTTTTTGTTCACTGTGTATCCCAGGAAGTTTAACAGTTTTATTTCAAATGCCAGATGCTGCAATAGAATGTCCTTGCTGTCCGCTTGGATCAGGCAGTCATCCAGATATGGGTAGATTTGTATTCTTTGAAGTCTGCAGAAGGCAATTACTGATGCCAGGCATTCCGTAAACACTCTGGGTGCAGTAGATAAGCCAAAGGGCAATGCAGAGAATTGGTAATGGGTTGAACCTGCAAGAAATCTGAGGTATCTTCTGCAATCTTGTCTGATAGGGACATGCAGGTATACCTCCTTGAGGTCCAATGTTACCAGCCAAGACTCCTTGCCCAGCATGGGAAGAAGCTGCTGTAATGTGAGCATCTTGAATTTTGGCACCTGTAGGTATGTGTTTAGGATGGATAGGTGTAAGATAGGTCTCCAATCTTTGTCTTTCCTTGATACCAGGAATAGTCTGGAATAAAAACCTTGACCTTGTTCTTTTGTAGGTACCTCTTGAATCGCTTTCATATCCATGAGAGCGGAAATTTGTCTTTGTGCCTCTGCCCTTTGATTTTGTGGCAGGTTTGGCATGCCTGTCATTTTTGGAAGGGTGTGAAAGTGGAACCTGTAGCCTCTGTCTATAATGTCCAGAATCCATTTGTCTTTTGTAACAATATGCCAATTTCTTGAAAATAATGCCAGTTTTCCGCCCAAAGGTGCTGCCATTAAAGCCTTGCTTGGCAGGTATAGGGGTAAGTCATTGTGTCTGTTTTCTAAATGACTGTGATCTATCTTCTCCACCTCTTGGGGTTGGTGCTTGCCATTGTCTTGCTCTGTAAGATCCTTGAGGTTGTCCTCTACCCCTTGGGCGTCTGTATCTGCCCCTTTGAGGTCTGTCCGGGGCTGGAAAGGACCAATTTTTTTGAAGGCCAGTTTCAACTGAAGTGTGGAGGTTGTACCTGCAGGAAATCTTTCACTGTTTGCATTGATTTCGCTTTTTCCTCCATTTTCTTTAGTACCTCCTCAGCTTTAACACCAAACAATACATCTTTCTGAAGTGGTGCATCTAATAACTTTGCTTTGACATGATCTGGTAAGGTTTGCTCTTTGAGCCAAGCATGTCTACATATAACAGACCCCGTGACAGCAGCTCTACATGAGGCCTCTAAAGCATCAAAACCACACTGCAAGGTATGTTTACCCACTTGCTCTGCACCATGCAACAAATCCTGCAACTCTTTCAAAACTGGTTGTTCTGTTTGTGTCATTTTGCTTTTCAACTGAGATAACAAAAACTGTTAGTACTTCAACATATGGAATTGACAGTTTAATGCCAAGTGGCAGATGTATACACCTTTTTCCCCCACCTTTCTAATGCTCTGGAATCTCTCTCTGAAGGTAAAGGGTTTTTAGCAGTAGAGGCCTTTATTGCTTGGGACCCTGTGAAATACATTCTGGGTCAGCAGTATGGCTTTTATAAAGGAACTGGTGGGAATCAGGAACCTGGTAATACCTGTCTGGTTTAACAGGGGCTGGAGGTAAAGAATCTGGATTAAGGATGGCTTCTGTGTACACATCATCCAAAATATCTAAAACAGGAGGGATAGCCAGGGGCCTATGCTGGGGGAGCAGTAGAAATTCCCTGAGCCTTTTCTTGGAATCTGAGTAATCTTGGCCTTCCCAGTGAAAGTGTTCCCTCAATGTATGCAAGTTTCCCCAAAGGAGTAATCCTCAGTGGGGGAGACCGAGGGAATAGACTCCTCAGCATCAGAGTCTTCGAAAGGGGAATAGGTGAAATCCTGTTCTTCAGAGTGTTCTGAGGTAGTAGAAGCCTGGTCTGAGGAAGGGTAGTCTTCCTCCAATCTGGATCTTTTGTCAGAGGGGGGGTTGAGAACCCCTGATGAGAGTAACCAAATCCTCAGCCATTTTAAGCATTTGCTTTTTAGGCATGGGGCCTTGAGAGGAGGTCTGAGGACCCTGTTTTTTAGTTTTCATGGCTGCTTTTGATTTAGTGAAGGATTTAATAGAGAAGGTGGAAGGTCTGAAGACGTCTTCAGAAATGGCAGGCCTGACTAAATTTTGAGTTTCCCCGCCAAGAGTGGCGTCGGTATCTGCTGTAGGAATGGAGTCCGAGGATCCTGTGACCTCGGGTACTGATGTCACCGGTAATGTAGTTTCATCGGTATTCAGGGGCTGCGTAGGCGCCTCGCTGAGAACCGGAGAACCGGTAGTCGGCCTAAGCGTGGTCTCAGTACTCGGTGCGGACCTCGGATGTCGGTCCTTATCTTTGTGTCTTTTGCTTAAAAGTGGTGTTGGTGAATCCGACGACATGATATAATTAAATTTTTTGCCAAAATAATGAAGGGCGAACTCCGCCCGGCGCTTAATAGTGCGCTTGTTGAACTTAGCACAAAAACGGCAGGCCGAGACGTCGTGGTCTGGGCCTAAGCAAGGTATACAGAAAGAGTGGAAATCCTTATGCGGTATTTGCTTCCCACAAGAAATGCAATTATTAACTTTGTCTGACATCGGTCTGAGGCAAGAAAAGTTTCCCCAACGGGGTACTTAGCTTTAAAGAAGACTTTGGCTGAAATACTTTCGTAAATCTCAGGAGCTGGCTGACCGGCACTTGCGAACTGCTTCTGCTTCGGGCATCGCGTGGCAAGAAAGACTGAAGAAAATGGCGTCGGCTGCCTCTTTTATACCCCTGCCGCACTGACGTCAGGGAAGAAGCGACGACAACCGACGCCGGACCTAGACTTTGGAATTCGGCCGACCAAGGACCCGCCTGAAGGCAGGATAACCCATCTGTAATGACTGCAGCTGTATGCACAATGAACATCAACATCTCATTTTACTCATCAAGATTACTCATCAACAAGCCACAGTAGAGGTTCAAACGTTACTAAGAAACAGAGACATCCAACCATTCCCAGCAGACCAGAATGGATACAGAACTTACTCAAGATTCTTTTTAGTTCCAAGAAAGACAGGGGACTGGAGACCTATATTGGACCTCAGCAGGCTAAACAAATCTGTAAAGAAAGAGAAGTTCCATATGGTCATGCTTCAGTCGATACTTCCTTTTTTAGGGAGAGATAATTGGATGTGCTGAATACATCTCCAGGATGTGTACTACCACATAAAAATGGCAAGGCCATCCAGGAATCATCTGCACTTCTGGCTGGGAGACAATCATTACCAGTTTCGAGCCCTGACCTTTGCTCTCACTACAGCCCCCATAGTGTTGACCAAATGCATGTCAGTGGTCATGGCTCACCTGACACGTTTAGAATTGCCAGTGTTTCCATACCTAGATGACTGGCTCCTCACTGCCACCACCAAGCATCAAGTCATTCAAGCCAGGGAATCCGCTCGGTCACTCTGCAATCAGCTGGACATTACAATAAACTCAGAAAAATCTGCATTGTCACCATCGCAGCATATAGTCTTTATCAGAGCAGAAGTGGAAACCACCACCACCACAATAAGACTTCCAGTAGAAAGAGTCTTACTTCTCCATCAGCATGTTCGCATTCTAATATCCAAAAACAAAGCAACAGCATCAGAAGTTCTGAAATTGTTCGGAAGGATGGCAGCAGCAATTCTGCCCACACCACTGGGTCGTAAGCATATGCAGATACTGCAATGGCTGTTGTTCACTCAGTGGTCTTACCAAGAGTTTCCCATGTCTCACATGATAATGATCACAAATTTCTGCAAAAAGGATCTTCAGTGGTGGTTGACCTGACTTCATGTTACAATAGGACATCTATTTGTGTTACCCTGACCAGCAGCCACAGGGACCATGGATGCCTCCCTGACAGGGTGGGAGGACATTTTCAGGAAAGGACAGCCCAAGGCACATGCACCAATCAAGAGACACATCTGCATATCAATGTCCTAGAGATGAGAAGCAGTACTTTTGGCGTTGCAGTACTTTCAGGACTCTCTTACTCTGTGCACGACTGCGATTCAGACGGACATGTCAGTGGTCTGGTACTTGAACAAACAAGTAGGAACCAGGTCATGCCCACTTTGTCATGGGGACCTAAGAGTATGGCAGTGGGCTATTTCCACCCTGCGCTTTCTGTTAGCAACGGACATCCCCGGGAAATCCAACGTGATAGCAGAAAAGCTGAGCAGAGCAATTTTGCTGCCCCTTGAGTGGTCCCACAGAAGGTAAATAGCGGACAGGATTTTCCACAGGTGGGGCCAGCCTTGCTGTGACCTTTTTGCCAGTCACATGAACACAAAATACAGAAGCTACTTTGCCCTTATTCTTCCTCCGGGAGAAGCCCCAAGGGATGCACTCATTCATGATTGGCCCCCGGGTATCTTTTATACATTACCACCAATCCCATTGATAACCAAGGTATTACAGAAAGCAAAAGCCCTGGGAAGGACCATTATTCTAATAGCTCCTCATTGGATTAGTAAGATTTGGTTACCCTTCTGTCAACTTCATCTTTTTGATGACCTCTGGAGTATGGACCCAGTTCTGGACCTTCAGACGCAATCGTGGGGGGAACTTCATCCCTCTATGCAGTCCCTAAAGCTGACAGCTTGGCTGCTCCAATTCCCATCATAGCCAGTTTACATAACCTTTCCAATGACATGAAGCTAATTCTCCTATGCTCTCATAAATCCTCTACGAGGAAACTATAGCTTAGCAAATGGAAAATAATTTTCTATATGGGCCTCTAAAAACAATACTGATCCGTACCCAAGCCCCTATGGCCTCTATTCTATAATTCTTGACCATGATATGTAACAATGGAGCTTCAGCAGCAACAGTGTGTGTTCAACTGGCTGCCATTTGTAACTTTCATCTGGGATTTGAAGGATTGAATGTTATGTGACACAAATTATCCAATGGCTATCTCAAATGGACCTTCCATATTAGACCACCTGTGAATTCTCACTATTCTACATGGATTCTAAACATTATGCTTTCCCACATAATTCTTTCATTCACAATTTGAACCAGCTTCTTCATGTGACCTCAAATTGTTGTCCTGGAAAACCATCTTTTTTGTGGCTATTACTTCTGCCCACAGTGTGTCAGAGCTTCAAGCCTTGTCCATCAAGCATGCTTATTTGATCATCCATGCTGACAGTCTCACTTCATACAAACCCCTCTTTCTTGCCCAAAGTGTGCACTAAAACTAATCTCAACAAAATTATTGATTTGCCAGTTTTCTTTCACAACCAATCCAACAATCTAGAGTATATGTTGCACAAGCTTGATGTTCACAGACAGCTCAGATTTTATTTGAATAGAACAAAATATTTCAGGAACTCAGACCAACTTTGTCTTTCATTTTCAGATTCCAGGAAAGGTATGCCAGTGGCTAAAATGACTGTGTATAAATGGTTATCTGATTCTATCACATTTGCTTATTCAGCTGCCAATATACCCTTACAGAAAAAAAATTAAAGCTCACTCAACCAGAGCAGTATCTACAGCCTCTGCTTTTTCTGCCAGACTTCCTATTGATAACATTTGTGCAGTAGTGACTTGGGCAAAACTTCATACATTTATCACTCATTACAAAGTTGACAGGGCCTCCTTTGGATCCACGGTCCAAAGAAATATACTCCCATGAGCCACCTGAGGTAGATGGTGCTTGGGACGGTATCCATGAGTAAATAATGAATGGCGAGATAGAATAACTTCACATAAAGAAGTTATGTACTTACCATTACATTCCATGTGAGTTGTTCATCTTGCCTTCATTCATATGTCCCTACCTCCTACCACCTCATGGGCTGTCAGAAGAATAAAATGCTAGATCCTTCTTGGTCACTCAACTCTTCTGTACTTTGTCTCTTTTGGAGTTATAGAATGACATATGGTGTTATTATATGTAACAAACTAGATCAGATGTAACTCAGGGTACATTATGGGATAGTGACTTGGCCTTGAGCTAATTGAAACCTTTGAGCTTTGTAGTAGGTGCCGACTCGGAGCCGAGGAACAGCTCCAAACCCATCAGTAAAGAATGAAGGTGAGATAAACAACTCGCATGGAACGTTCTGTTAAGTACATAACTTCATTTTTTACCATGTCACCAGGGTTAAATAGTTATGCAGTTCTGCAAACCAGTAACATTTGTTTCATCATTTCTATGTTGGTTTTGTAATGCTTCAGAAAAGTATGGGGATTATTTTCAGGTTGAGGTCTTGGTTACATAATTCCATGTTGTGTGGAAAGATTATTGCTAGAAATCAATAAAATGGATAACAGCAGCATGACTGCAAATAGGCATTTTGGAATCACATTGGAGTTAATAACAATAATGATAATGATGATAACACTGAGCAGGATGTTATCTTGTTTGCTTGCACACTACTTTAGGAGACATTTTAAGGCAATCAGTGTAAGTACTTTTAGCTTATTTGTATATTTATTTAGTTATTTATTTGACATTGGTAAATGGGTTCGTCCAACTGTGTATCAGCCCTTTTTCAGTGGAGAAAAGATCCAAGTACTACATAGCACAAAAGTTATACAAGTGGCAGCGTAATCCAAAAACATATTTAGATTTAACATTAAATGTTAACATCTAGAGTGAACAATATGATAACATAGTCAAAGTAAAAACATGCACAACATCTTAAAACATATTAGAGTTAAAAACTTACATACAGTATTAAGAAGATAAACTGAAACTGGTTGCATACAGCAAAAAAGATAGTCAACAGATGAATTACAAGAGCAGTGTTGTAGGCTGTGAGAGAGCAGTCTATTAATAGATTTTTTAGAGGAGAAGCAGAGATGGTTACTGTGAGAGAGTTATAGGAGTGCAAGAGGTGCGGATATTGGGGTTAAATAGGGTGATTGCCTAGGCACGACCAACATTTACGAAAAGTATCTTTTAGGGGTATATAAAAAGAGTTGGGGTTTGGGATAGATCTAACACTAAGTGGTAGTTTATTCCAGGCTTTTGCCAGTGAGTAGCTGTAGAGGAGTTTGCCAATATTTTTGTTGGGTAAACATACCTGCAGAATATGCTGTTGGGAGCTGCAGAGGACACAGCTGGGAGTATAGGAATGGATTAGGGAAGAGAGAGAGAGGGGCAGAAAGAGTGTTCAGGTAAGATAGAACGAATCATAAGTGTCTGGGGTAGTAGAATTAGATGATAAAATCCGTGCCACTGTAGTTTTTTCAAGGTTAGGCAGTGGTGAGACCAGGAGGGTTGGTTTTAGGCAAATCTAGCAATTTTGTTGTAGGTGAACTCCAGTTAAGACAGAAGGTTAGATTGTAGGTATGCAAGAATAGGGGAAACAGAGTACTGTAGGAATAAGGAAAACTTGTGCAAGGCCTAAGAGCATTTGTGAGGAATGTTTCATGCCTGTATAGTAGGCTTAACTTTTGATGAGTCTTTTTATACACTAAGTATGGAGATGAAACTTTAGCTCATGATCGTGAATAACACCTAGATGTTTTGCATGAGGTTCAACAGAGATGATAGTGTTGTTTTATGGAGGACATATAAAAGGTAGCTTTATGATGTTGGGGAGATTTAGGGAGGAATAGGAGAAGTTCAGTTTTCTTAGTGTTAAGTAGAAGTTGGTTGTAAGTTAGCAATTTTTTTGACTGACAGCAGAGACTCTTAGGTGAGGGTGTGAAGATGGGAGACACTGTCAGAGCAGGAGATGATAGTGGAATCATCTGCATATTGTATAACTGAAGAGAGTATAGAGGAAGAGTGGAGGTCATTAATGACGATATAAAATAATAGAGGTGCAATGATGGAGCGTTGGTGCATCCCTGTTTTGTACAGATAAAAAGGGAGAGAAGTTAAATTGCCATTTAGCTGCCTGGACTCTATTAGAGAGGTAGCTGGAGAACCAAGAAAATATGTAGTTAGAGACATTAAAGGCAGCTAGTTTGGATAGAGGTAGTCAGTGGGAGACAGTGTCAAAGGCTTTGGAGAGCTCCAGAAACAGAGAAGAGACTAACTTATTGTTGTCTCATGAGTTAGTGATACAGTTTGTGACGTATGTTAGATCAGTAGCTGTACTGTGTTCTGGGCAAAAAACATGCAGTGTAGGGGTAAGTAGATTTTCTAGCTGAAGGTAATCAAGGAGCTTTTTATGAATGCATTTTTCCAGAATTTTTGACAAGGGAGATCGAATGGCAAATGGCCTGAAATTTGAGGGGCCAGTTGAGATACCATCTTTGTGTAAGGGAATGATATAACATTTTTTACAGATATCAAGTACAGTATTTGCTTTGATGGATCAATTTACTAATATGGAGAAGGGGTAAGTATAGTTAGCAGCAATTTTTAGGAATTGAGAAGAAAGTTTGTCAACTGATGGAGAACATGTTTTAAGTTTGCTACGAAGTGATTTGATATAGGTTGTAGGGACAGGTTTAAAACAGAAAGCTGTAGTTGGGGAAGACAGAGAGGAGGAGGGGTAGTTAATGGTGTCCTTTTGGTTAGATTACTGATAGAGTATTCATTATGGTTTGAGTGGCTTACGTTAACCAGGGAGTGAAATAACATTTGATTCTTATTTTCCTGCTGGGGGCCAGGTAGTTGAGTGTGTCTAGAAAGATACTGTTAAATTTTATGACAGCATCCTTCAGGGGAGATTATATAGGAAGGACCAATTGGTAGAGCAGAGCAAGTGGCAGAAGGTGCCTGGGTTAAAATTAGATAGTTTACAGCAGTCCTTGCACTGCTGGAGTTTGTGAGGTTGAGGAGAGTGTCTAGGCAAGAAGGTTGGATGGTGGTCACCTAGGATATAAGGTAGGGTAGAGTGGCTGTGATAGAGGTTCGGATTGGAGGTGAGGACCCATTCTAGAATGGACCCAGAGTTGGAGTGTTTATTTAGATGAGTAGAGGTGGAGATTAGCTGATAGAAGCCATAGAGGTTAATATAGGTGCTAGGGTAATCGATCTCGAGGGCACTCCAGTTGATGTTAACATCGTCTAAGATTACTGTTTCATACAAGATAGACTGAGAGATCCAGGAGAGAAGGAGCTCCAGTATACAGATGTTGGTACCACAGTTAACAATGAGTATTTCAGCAGGGTGGAAGTTTGGAGGAGAGACTGACACCTCTGGCAATTTTCAATAGTCTATCTTGCTGGAAGATGTTATAGCTTGGGCGAAGAAAATCTGAGTTGGATATGTGAGACTTAAGCCAGGTTTCAGAGAGGGTGAGAATAGCAGGCATATGTTGGGAGATCCAGGCATGAAAGGGGGAGATTTTATTCATGATTCTTTGAATGTTCATAGGTAGAGTAGATAGTTTTTTGGTGAAAGTGCATTTGTGAGTCAGAGAAGTTGTGTTGGAGGTAGAGATTGGCAGTTGAGAGAAGTAAGTGGCATAAGAGGAGTTAAGATCAGGTCCTGGTTGGGATGATTGTCACCTGACAGTAGTAATTAGAATTAATATGTTAAGAGAAATGTGGTGGTCATAATGCAGGTAGTTTTATGTTTTAGTTTTAAGGGGAAATGTGGATAGAGGGAATATTTTTACTTTATGAAAGGTGCAGTCAGAAAGATGAAAAAGTGAAGGGGCAATATGGAAATAAGTAGCAGAGTGGTTTGGGAGTAGGAAAAAGTAGGTGATGGGTAACTGTGTATCAAAGTGCACTGATACAAGGTGACAATCAAGGTAAAATAGAGAAAGGTAGTGGTAAGAATAATTAGAAAGGTGTTGGAAAATATAAGGTTTGGGTGGACATAGAGCATCAGGGAAGGGAAGTATTCAGGTAGCAGACTGAATAATTGAATGAAGTGGAGATGAAGTAGCACTTTGTATAGGTCTTTAAACAGATAGGATGATTTAAGTATGGAGAAGTGTTTGCTGACTGGACGATTTGAAAAGATGTTGGGTGGGGAAAAGATGTGTGGTCAATGAGGTTAGAGTATAAATGTAATGAAAGTGAAGGTAGGTAGGAATGGGGGAAGGGTAGGTGAGCAGAGCGGATCGTACACAGTTCGCATTATTTGCAGTGTGCCAAAAAAAAATCAGAAAGGTAGGAAACTTTTAGTTATGTACTCACCATAACTTTAGATGTTTGGGATCCATCTCGCCTACATTCAGTACTGATGGGCTCGAAGCCGATCCTCGGCTCCAACTCGGCACACTATGCTATAGAGCGAAGCCTCTTATTGGCTGAGCTATTCTCTATCCCAGGATGCACCACCACTAATCCCCCAGATCTTGTTTGTCCGCATTCATGCACACACACATAACTTGTTTATATAACATTGCCAGATGTTTCAAGATGAAACAATAGAATTCGGACCGTCCGATCTCTTCTGATCTCCAAGGCAGGGGGAAGGAGGGTGGGTTATTGGGAAAGTAGGCGAGATGGATCCCAAACATCTAAAGTTATGGTGAGTACATAACTAAAAGATGTTATGTGATCCTATCTCGCCTACATTCAGTACTGATGGGACAGCGTCCCTAGCACCTAAATCCTGGGTGGCTCACTGGAAAACAATCCTGAGCACTGTGGAACCAAAAGAAGCTCGCCCCCGAGATGACACATCCAATTTGTAGTGGGAAATGAAAGTGTGCGGGGAAGACCACGTAGCCGCAGCACAAATGTCACTAATGGCAAGTTTAGAATGGAATGCTATTGAAGTAGCCATAGCTCTTGTAGAGTGAGCTTTGACAGAGGTTGTAAGCTCTTTATTAGAAGAGGAATAAGCTTGACTAATACAGTCCCTGATCCATTTGGCAATAGTGACCTTTGTGATGGCTTTGCCCAATTTATTATCCGAAAAGGACACAAACAATTGATCTGTTTTCCTTGTTTGTTTGGTCCTGTCTAAATAAAACCGCAATTGCCTGTGGACATCCAATGTGTGGAATATGTATTCCGCTTTGTTTGAGTACTTTGGAAAGAAAACTGGAAGTTCTAATGACTGTTGTAGGCAAAAACTGGAACAAACTTTAGGGACAAAGGATGGATTAGGCCTGAGAGATACTCTATCTTTGTGAAAAACCAGGTACGGTGGTTTTACAGATAGAGCTTGAAGCTCTGAAACCCTTCTGGCTGAAGTAATCGCGACCAGAAAAGCAGTTTTCCAAGATAGAAATTTCAAATCTCATGTTGCTGCCGGTTCGAAGGGGGAGGAGGTTAAGGCACGTAACACCACATCGAGATCCCATGGAGGAGCAGGATGAGAAATCGGAGGTCGTAAAAGCGCAGCACCTTTCATGAAGGTCTTACACAATCTGTTGCTCATTAAAGGTGGGTTTATAGATTCATGAAAATTGGAAATAGCTGCCAATTGGACCTTGATGGTAGAGACTGAAGAACCTTGATTGAATAGGGAAGTTAGAAATTTTAGGACTTCCGATACAGGAATAGTGATGGGATCCAGACCCCGGAGTTGAGCCCAAATAGCAAATCTCTTCCATTTGCTAGTATACAATTTCTTAGTGGCAGACTTGTGGGTCAAGATAAGATATGTATGACTTCCGGGTCTAAGGTATGATTCCTGACTATAGTCGGAAGAGGAGGAGCCAAGCTGTTAACTTCAAAGTGTGAAGGGACTGGTGGAGTAGTCCCAACTGATGAATTAATAGGTCTGGGATCTGATCCAGGAACCATGGACCGTCCAGTGCATATTTCCGAAGATGGGGGAACCATACCTGACGAGGCCAGTAGGGAGCAACTAAGATCATTTTGCTCCCCAAGTGAGACGCATTTTGGATCACTCTGGGAAGGAGGGGAACTGGGTGGAAGGCGTATAGCAAGCCGGTGGGCCAAAGATGGGCTAGTGCGTCCATAGGGTTCTTCCCCAGAGCTGGAGTGAGGGAGAAGAACTTTTTGCACTTCGCGTTCAGCGGGGTTGTGAAGAGGTCGCAATAAGGAATTCCCCATTTGCTGAAAATCTGAGTTGCCACTGTATTGTTCAGAGACCACTCATGAGGAGAGAGGATAGTTCTGCTCAGTCTGTCGGCTATCACATTGGATTTGCCAGGGATATGAGTTGCTATCAGAAAACGTCTGGTCGCCAATGCCCATTCCCATACTCTCATGGCCTCTCTGCAAAGAGGGTAGGATCTGGTTCCTCCCTGCTTGGTCAGGTACCAGACCACTGACATGTTGTCGGAGTG